>NC_057813.1:723413438-723640098 GCF_018294505.1 Triticum aestivum
TGGGCGTCTAGAGGAGGAGATACCCCAGATCTTTGATTTCGTCTTTAGAATTCTCTAGTAGTAGTTTTGGCCTATGGTCCTTGTTATGGTTGCACCATGCTAGTTGTCAACCAGACAGTTCATGGCGCAATAGGAGTAATACAAAGGAAAGACATAGTTATGTACCGTAACCCTGGGCGGCTAGGGTAAACTCTCCCCTCCAGATTTCACCAACGAGCCTATGGATCCGCATCCCCTCTGCCTGCTGCTCCGGTGGCCGATAGTGGTGAGGGAAATCGTGGTGCCTCCGCTCAGGTTAGTAGTTTAGGTTAGGGTTTCTTAGTCTTCGCAGGTACGGCTCTCGGGCGGATTGTAGTGCTTCTTCTTCGAGTTTGTCTTTCGAACTTCCATCCATCTGAATTTCGCCAATCTGAACGTAGTTGACGGAGCTCCAACGTAGATTCCTGCCATCTCCTTGGGGCGATGAGATTAGAGTTTCTTGCCGTGCGGCGAGATTTGGTGTCGGGCGCTTCACATCTATGTAAGGGTTCAACAGGGACGACCACGGCTTTAGGACACTGGTCCTTAGAGGCACGTGCACGAAGACTTCTTGGTTGGTATCGACAAGGTCAAGGCAGCTCCGATAGAGGCGTAGTGACAGCGATGCCTCGACGATTTTTTTCCGATGGCAGTAGTGGTCGTACGATGGTCTTGAAATTTTGATGTAATTTTTATTATGTTTGTGATGCTTTGTACTTCTGGTAACCTTTTACAATAGATTTGATCATTTAAAAAAATACAAAGAAAAAAACGCAAGACTTAAAATAACCAACAAAATATAAATTTATTTCAAAAATTGTACCAACCTTTTTCTTCTTTTGATTCTAGGTCGCTCACTGGAGGTTAAAAAATGTACCGAAGTGGCAGTAAAAAAAAGAGACAGCCGGAGCAAAGAGATACTATTTGACCTGGCGGGTGGCGGCTTGTGTGGGTCTGATACGAAGTCCCTCCCTGTTTAAGTCCCTCCCTATTTGTTTACAGGGATTAAAAAGTCCCTAGTCCCTCCCTAGAGGTTATTAAATGACCATGTGACCCCTAGTATACAGAAAAATAACAATCAAACAACACCATGGAGCGGCAGGGCAATGTGTGCAGGGAGGGGCATTGTTGGAAAAGTCTCAAAAAGTCCCAAAAAAGACTCTCCTTGAGAGTCTTCTTCATTTAGTCCCAAAAAGCAACTTTAAGTCCTAGTAGTCCCTCATGTTTGGTTAAAAAGTCTCTAAGAGGGACTTTTCTAGTCCCTACACCAAAATGTCCCTGGAAACAAACACCCCCTTAGGCCTGCATCCTCACAAGATCCGGCCACCCGGATCCAATGGTTGCCCGCCTAAGCGCCATGTCGATCGCCGGGGCAGCAGGCTATTTGGAGGCAAAATTGACAATTTTGACCTGTTGACGCAATGAATTCATGAAATGATCTGACCCTAAAACTATTTCACGCGCCTGGCCGTTTTGTGTGGTGCCCGACACGCAGGCGTCACACCTTACGGTGCAGCGCCCAGCTCTTGGGTGTTGTAGCCCTGTCCACCGTGGCAGCCGCTGGGCCCCCAGCCAAGCAGTGCAGCGCCTCCGAGGTAGGCGCCACACATGTAACATGCAGCGCCTAGCCCTTAGGCGCTGCATTGTGACTTAGATGCCTAACCGCCCTCTCCCCCTCCCCCGCCCCACCCATTTGTTCCATCAGTTACAGAACAGCCACGCCGACAGCTTCCTCCTCCCCCCTCTCAATCCCCTCTCCCAAATCCTTCAGATCTGACGATTTTGTCCGTGGATTTTTTCACCAATCCATCCTAGAAGGTACTCTCGTCCGATCCCCTTCTTTCTATCCATAGAAAGTATGCTATTTTGAAGATTTGGGGAACCCTTATTTGATTTCATTAGATTAGAATCTTGCATGTATTAGAACCCTTGTTTGTTTGATTTGGGAAACCCTAGTTTAGTATATTTATTGAAAAGATATGGTTGGATACATAGGTTGACATGTTATTTCTATGGAAAAGATATTTGTATGAAGTAGGCCTAGTTTAGTTTATTTGTACTGAAATTATACTCGTATTGACAAGAATGCTTTGGATACATATGCTTAGAATCTTGCATATAGTAGGCCTACTTTAGTTTATTTGTATTGAAAAGATAATCGTGTTGACAAGAATGCTTTGTTTGAAATTGTTAGGATGGTTTGGCTTCTCGATGATCACTGGGACCATCAACACCGGTCGTACGCTTTGTCGGTGCAGCAGCAGGTAATAATGAAAGTAGCTGGTATTATGAATTTCATGTTTATTTCAAAGACAAATGCCCCATATGTAATTTTCTGATTTGCTTGTTTGTAGGAGCTTCAACCTCTGAAGCTTCGGTCTCACAGGGTCGACCTTTCGGGGATGCATTATGATGAGCGATACACACCATATATAAGGGAGACAGGACTCATCCCTTTCAGTTGGTCAGTCGGTCGATGCCACCCCTCAATGCTGCAGCAATCACCATGCTTACTGATCGTTGGCGGCCGGAGACACACAGTTTCCATCTTCGCACCAGAGAGATGACCGTGACGCTCCAGGATATTTCTATGATCACCGGTCTTCATATCGAGGGTAATCCTCTATGTATGAGCACCGATTATGATGGGTGACACGAGCAGATGCATGCCCTTATCGGTATGGTTCCTCCGAAGCCTCGGCAACCAGAAGCAGAAGACAAGAAGAAGGAAAGAGTCACAGTCGGTGCTCCTTTCACCTGGGTTGCATGGAACTTTGCTAATTGCCCCGAGGAGGCTAATGAGTATGAGGTCAATACATATGCTCGTGTCTACATGTGGTATGTTATATCCAGGACTATGTTTGCTGATGGCACCGGCAAGAATGCTCCATGGATGTAGTTGAAGGCGTTGACCGTCTTCGATAGCAAATGGAGTTGGGGTTCGACGACACTGGCTTACTTGTATAGACAGGTAGAAATTTGTTTCTTTTTCACTTCATTGCTACATTATCAATGCGATCTTCTTGTTAATTCAACCATGTTCTCTTTTATGTGCAGTTGGATGAAGCCTCTTGTAGGAAATCAGGAGGTATTGGTGGTTGTATGCTCGCACTTTCTATATGGAGCTAGGAGCGATTGCCGGTTGGACGACCGAAGATCATGAAGTACGAGGATTGGAACGACCATGACGACCCACTATGGTACCCCACTTGGGCTTACAAGTGGGATGTGGTAAATGAGACGACGGACGATCCCTCGGTCATGTACAAGTTGTACAAGAGCGAGCTGGACACGATCATGGCTGAGCAGGTGACTCGACATTGTATAAGTGATTCTCATGCTTCTATCGTAACTCATAATCAATTTTGCATTGTATGCTATGTTGCAGGTGGAATGGGAGCCGTATGGGAAGGGGGATAGTCTTGGTAACCTTAGAGACTTTGTGCTGAATCCGATGTGCCCAGCTTCGTGAGCACTGCCCGATCCCGTTCAACAACTATCTCACATGGTTTCTTGCAAGTACCTTTCTGGAGGTATGCAAGCCGACGTATGCTGAGGAGATTTTGGAAGATCCCACCATCTTCGATGAGCTAACCCAACACCGGTACAACAAATTAGTCAGGGAAGGCACCTCAGTCCCTTCAGCTCCAATGATGAACTTTGTGGTATTTCCTCTTTCTGCTTTTTCATTCGCACTATTCACATCTTCGCTTTCCTAAAACATTAATGTGGTTTCTGTTCATAGCGTGCCCAGATCAAGAAAGGAGCTGATGAGAGCGAGACTATTCTGGAGACAACCCCGGTTGGGAAAAGCGATGGGTAAGGTGCACTTCGAGCATTCATTAAGGTTCACATCTCGTTCAATTGTCCATGTAACATGTGTTGCTACGTTTGATATCTCATTCACTTGTACATGTTGCAGCATCGGGGCCAAAGGTTAAGGCGGCAATCCAACCTTGTCGGTTGTCGTGACCCCGAGTTGGTATCACCTCAACGGTCTAGGTCGGCGACACCATCAGATCCCAATTTTGGCCATAGTGATCCTTTGGAGGATGAGGATGTGGGTGTGGTCACCCAAGAGGTAAGCCAGTAGCATATATTCAATTATTGATGCATTGCTAACTTTATCCTCCCAGACGATCTTTTCCATATCTTTTGTTTTTGTAATAGGTTGATGATGACATGACCTTGGGGACCTTTCAAGTTTGGTCTGCATACATGTTAAAGCCTAGGAGGGGAATCAATAAATACACACCCGAAGACTTCACCGAAAGAGGCAAGAGGACGGTCGACACCTCTGGATGGCAGCTTTGGATGACTATCTGGATGACGTGGATGAAGTGGAGGAACCGGAGCCGGAGCGGGTTGCTCTTCCTAGGAAGGTGAAGAAGATAGCCAACAGGAGGGGGGAGGAGCCAAAAAGTGCACAAGGAACTAGTTTTTGTCCTCTATTTGTTATGTAACTCGCCTAGTGGGCGTTTTTCTTATGTCGAACTTGTTATGTCATTGACCTTGAAGTGATTGTATGTCTTAGTAATGTTGAACTTTAAGTGATGGTCACTCTAAGAAATGTTGTCTTTGTTCAAGTTGAAGAGGTGTTGAAAATGTCATCGTGATAATTACTGTTTATTCTGTGATGCAAGTATATGTGCCTGAAAATGTGCCTTAACATGTGTCTGAAATGACCAAGTTTGAGGGTTAAAAAACACAAAGTGCTTGTGCAGCGCCCAGAAAAGAGGCGCCACACTGAACAGTGCAACGCCTTGGAGCTAGGCGTCATAGTGTGCAGTGCAACGCCCAGATCAGAGGCGTTGCACGCCTGGGTAGGCTATCCAGGGAGCAATAGAAGCTACAACCAGATACAGCCTGGTGTGGCGCCTAGCTACCAGGCGCCGCACTGAAAGTGCAACGCCTGTGTGCTAGGCGTTGCACCTGTACTTAGTGATTTTTTTGACAAACAGAGAAGCGTGAAGGTAGCATATGCACACATAGTATGATGATGTACAGTAGGATTGATAGCAAGCTGACAACATATGCACAAAGTACTTCACGACACATAGTAGTTCATAACACATAGTACTTCAACAATAGGAGTAGTTCATACAACCAAATCGAGGAGGAAATACATAGTAGTTCACGACACGTAGTAGTTTACAACCAAATCGAGGAGGAGTCCAAAAGACATAGTACTTCATGACACATAGTAGTTCATAGTCCACAATCCTTATGAAGATGACATAGCTCTATTGCGTAGAGCAAGGCCCCTTTTCCCTTCTTATTATTCATCTCTTTTTCTTCTTCCTCCTCCCTTTTCCTTATGCGGTGAGCCTCCTTAACCACCCTCCCCATGAATATCTTGTTCTTCCTCTCTTCTTTTTCAGCTTTGAATGCCCAAAGTTTCAAGGTTTTTTCTTGAAAATCCTTGAGACTCTTCTTTTGTGCCTCCCCACATTTCGTGTGCAACGCTAGCTCCCTAGCACGACACTCAAAACTTGCCCTCTCTCTTTCCTTCCTCTTCTATTCGAGCTCCTCTTCCTTCT
The DNA here is from genome assembly GCF_018294505.1 of Triticum aestivum. Taxonomy (NCBI): domain Eukaryota; kingdom Viridiplantae; phylum Streptophyta; class Magnoliopsida; order Poales; family Poaceae; genus Triticum; species Triticum aestivum. The sequence continues at coordinate 723,418,997 of NC_057813.1, forward strand.
TCTTCTTTAGTGCGGCTGCATCCTCCTCTCTCAGCTTCTTCGCAGCCTTCTCCCACCACCCCGCCATCTCATCCTCGCCATCATCCTTCATTGTTGGCTTGTTGGGTTGAGAAGCCGCCATACCTACAATGAGGGAAACATAATAGTTAGTAATGACAATAAGAACAAATGGAAGAACATGTACATTGCAACATGAACATATGAAAAACAAGAACATATGAAACATTATAATTAGTAAGCAACATACAGAAATGGTCCATCGAGGTATCCAGACATTCCTCTATTGCGACCTTGCCTTAACCACCACCACAGCCAAGACCACCATCAAGGCCAAAACCATCACCACGACCAAGTCTACCACCAAGGCCAAGACCATCACCACGACCAAGACCACCAGCACGAGCTCTACACCGCCACGGCCTAGACCACCACCACGAGCTCTACCACCACCACGGCCTCTTGTATGTCCTAGTTGCCTCCCTCTTTGTTTCCTAATCCTCTTTGGCTACCACTTGGTTGGCTACCACTTGGTTGCCTTGGCACTTGTTGGATACTACTTGGTTGCCTTGGCACTTGTTGGCTACCACTTGGTTGGCTTGGCACTTGTCGGCTACCACTTGGTTGGCTACCTTGTGTAGCTCCTTGTTGGCTTGTGCTTGCTTCATTTTTCTTGGACGTTTTTCGTGGTTTCGTACATTTTATTTTGTAGTGGTCATGACCTTTGCATTCCCCACAACGGGAGCTCTCATGAGGCTCTTGGAATTGGTCGTTGCCCGCTTCGCGGCGGCCAGCATGACCCCATCCGTCCATGTCGCCTCTAAGACGCTTTGTCTTACATCTACCCCGTTTAACAACCTTCAACTCCGGATCAGGCCAAAGTTGAACTCCATGGTACTCCGGCCATTGTGATTGGTCAAAGTATGGGTGAAAGCGGGAGGCCCATGTTTTCTTAACCGTCATGATTGAGAACTCCGACTCCCTCATGGTGAGGGGGTGATTGACGTCCAAATTCCTAACACGACCGGCGGTGTACAAGTGTGAGCATGGGAGATGAAGCAATAATGGCCTCCCGCAAGAGCAATCACACCGTGTTAAAGAGACCTTGAAAGCCCGGCCTCCATGTTGGCGGCCATCGTTTGTGGTTCCTCCTGGCTATTTCACTTCGTAATTCCACTCTTCATTGTCATATAGTATAGCTTCTTGTGAGTCTGCCTTCGGTGATTGAAATTCCAACCATTCATCAACCTTGGGTGGAAACTTGTACTTGTACTTGCGCTTGTTCTCACCCTCTATCTATGCATCCATTTCCATCGAGTACTTTAGAAAGTATGCATTCATCTTGTCAAATGTGTATTGAACTATTATCATCACAGGTAATCCACGTGCACCTTTGAGCACCTTATTGAAGCATTCGGCAATATTGCTTGTCATTTGATCGTATCTCCGACCATCTTCATGAAAAGCACGTGCCCACTTGTTCCGGTGTTCAGTGTGCCTATTGAGAAAGTCTTGACCCCCGGGATCAAGTTTTTTGTGTGCCAGCAATTTGTTGAACAAAGTGGCGAACCGCTTGTCGGAGAAAGCGAGACAACAATCTTGAAGATCATCGGTCAACTCCTTAAGGCCACATGCCCTATAGAAGTTTGAACAAAAGTGCCTCATGCACCATCTATGGTGCAACAGATCATGCCCAGGAATGTCAATCTCCATGGCGTTAAGAATTCCTAGATGGTGATCCGATATGACACAAATTTCCCTCTGAGCGAGTAACACCTTCGTCCTCAAAATACGCAAAAACCACTCCCAGTTGTCATTGTTCTCCACCTCAACCAAAGCAAATGCCAATGGCAACACCTGGTTATTGGCATCACATGCTATCGCAACCAACAAGGTGCCCTTGTATTGTCCGGTCAAGAACGTGCCATCAATGGCGATGACCAGCCTACAGTGTTCGAAAGCCCTCACGCATTGCTCGAACGCCCGAAATGCACGACCAAATACTCGAACTTTCCTTCCATCATGATCCGTTGTTTTTTCCCCATGAGGCTCGACCACATGAACCATGCCCGAGTTTGTGGCGGCCATGGCTAACAACAACCTAGGGATTCGGTTGTATGCTTCCTCCCAACTACCATACACCATCTTAAATGCAGCTTGCTTCGCCTTCCATGCCTTGTCGTACTTCACCTTGTAATGAAAGATGGCTTTTACAAGGTCAATGATATGTTGGATGCTCATTGTTGGAAGTGTCGATATTGAGTTGGAGAGCCTGTAAGCGATGAACTCGGATGTGAGTTGTTTGTGTTCTTGGGACGCAACCTTGCCATCCACCCTTTTGCCTCGGCACATGTGAGTTGGAACACAACTCCCTACGTGCCAAGTGGGACCTCCTTTCCATGGTCTTGCACGCACAATCCACGGACATTTTTCATCTTCACATGCACATGCAACCGTGTAGCGCACATTGACGTCCGAGTGCACCACCTTGTGTGGACGATAATGCGCAACCGAGTAGTTGTCAAGCCACATCTTCAATTCCGACAAGGTTTGGAACTTAGACCCTTTAGCAATCCCGTTCTTGCCATCATCCAAATCATGGTGAGAGCTTGGCCTAACCCCAAGAGATATGCCTTGGCCACCATCTACCATGGCTTCATCCGCGAGACTAACATCCTTGAACAATGCAGTCCGATGATCCCGACCGAATATCTTCTCGAAACCTTCGGCCTCCTTCGTCGTGAACCCCTCCTCATCAACTTGTTCATCGGGACCTTCGTCATCCGAATCCGATGCATAGGCAAGGGAATAAGGGATGGAATGGTCCATTGTCTCTTGCACATGATATTTTTCGAGATCACCCACATTTTTGGAGATCAACTTCATTGTCATCGTCCACATACTCATCATTCTCCTTTGCAAAGCTTCGTTTTGATTGTTTGGAAACAGGCTCAATGTTGGCCTCACTTCTTGGGTCATAAGAGGTTCAACAATTTCATCTCGTTTCAAGGGTGGGGGGGGGCTACTAGCAACCAAAGGGGAGGGGTTCCGGTTCAAGTCCAAATGCAAACTTGAATCAACCTTCTTCGTTGCAAATAACTCAAGAGTCTTGTCTAGTGATTCAGCCACCGACTCCTTGTATGCAACCCAACGTTGCTCCGAGTTGACACGCATTGTCTTCCAATGGATGTGCATTCCAAAACCAACATTATGCCTTCCCTCCAACTCAACAATATCACTAGGGTCCATCCAATTCAAATCTTTCCTCACTTGTTGCAAGAGCTCTGCGTAGATAGGACTATTATCAAACACCATGTCAATCTCATCTGGTTCCGGTTCAATATTGCCTTTCAAGAAGGCGACTTTGTCCCCATGATGAACAAACATGCATGTTCTTCCCATCCCTATAAGCATTCGAACAACACAACGTAACATTTCTTTCATGAGTATTAATCCAAAGATTAACACGGAATACAGACCCTAACATATATATGATACAACAACCATAACCCTAACCCTAGCACCAACATATATATGAAACAACAACCATAACCCTAACCATAGCCCTAACCCTAACATACTAACAAGCCTAATCATAGGAAATTGGCAAACAAACATCTCACATCTCCATGCAAATCTCTAGATCCATACAAAACTAGGTTTTCCCAAACTAGCAACAAATGACCAATTTTTTAACATTACTTGGATCAAAACAAGGGGATCGGAGAAGGTCACCTTGAGGGAGGGTTTGAGTTCGAAATCCACGGGCAAAATCTTCAAATTTGTAGGATTTGAGAGGGGGGGGAGGGGGCAGATCTCGAGGGCGGATGTGTTTGGGGGTTGGGGTGTGTGTGGGGGAAGTGAAGGAGGGAGGCCCGGCCAACTAGTAACAGACAGTGCAGCGCCTAAGAGCTAGGCGCTGCACATTACATGTGTGGCGCCTATCTCAAAGACGTTGAACTGCTAGGTTGCGAGCCCAGGGGCTGCCACGGTGAACAGATGTGCAACGTCCCAGAGCTGGGCGTTGCATCGTAGGGTGTGGCGCCTGCATGTCGGGCGCCACTCAAAAAGACCTCACCGGCCTGGATCATTCCAGAACTGTGTAGGCGGTACTACTACTTCTACGGTGAAGCCGGCGGCACCACTGCAACAACTGCGTGTCTTGCCGGCTACACACACACTCGCATGCATACCACGTCCTATAGCTAGCGTTTAAGCTAGCACAGCACAGCTCCTCATTTTGCCCCCTCTTTTGCCGGAACTATACACCTGCGACGGCGACCCGAAAATTTGCGTGCGTACACCGGTGATAAATACACTCAGCTGTGAAGCCAGCTAGGCTGTGAGGTGTGACGTTTGAGCATGTCTGCGAGTGTGAGTACGACGCCACGGCGTACAGTACGCACGACCCGCGACCTTCCTCCTATCCTATCTTAACCAACTAACTAATTAAACATGATTATAATATGCACTAGTAGCGCCGAATTATTCGATCGGTTGGTGGAGTGACATGATCCAAGCGGTTCGTGCATGTTTTGTCTTTTGCAATTGAAAAACTTCTGCATCAAATTAACGATCTGTTGAGCAAACTTACATCGGACCAGATAAACTTGTGTGAAAACGAACAACAAATATCTCTACTGTCTTATTATATACTCCCTCCATTCCTAAATATTTATCTTTTAGAGATTTCAAATGAACTACTACATACAGATGTATATAGTCATATTTTAGAGTGTAGATTCACTCATGTTGCTCCGCATGTAGTCATTTGTTGAAATCTATAGAAAGATAAATATTTAGAAAGGGAAGGAGTAATTGTAAATTGAAGTCAGTCATGATTGATGATTGTGAGTTCACTCCCCCGCTCCACCCCGATTTCCCTCACCCATCTACCGCGCGCCCCTCCGGTGAACGGCCTTAGCCAAGTTAATCTTTCACTCATTGGTCCCAAAAAGCTACGGTAAACTAATAAGCAGGGTTGATCAGCCATCATCACATCACTAATGAATGGGCAACCGATCGATCATTGTGGTACTACGAGTAGTACTGATGCTAATTAATCTGCTTTATTGCGTGTTAACACAGACACTGTGCGCGCGTGACATCGCTTTCGGAACCCACCGGCTGCTTGCCACTTAGCAGGGGGAAAAAGAGGGAACAATTAGCTATCGTGCATCGTCACATCTTGATCCACTGTTGATCACCGTTATTACTCGGTTATATCCGATGTGCATCACATCGATCGCGTCACGTCGTCATCGAGACGGGCTGGCCGTGGATGTCAAAGCATATCAGGGTACCCCTGAACCAAGTTATTGGATCGACTACCACGTAGTTTTCATGCATCACAGCTAGCAACACATTAATTAATCCGTTGATTAGTCATGTAGTTAGCACTTACTACTCTTGGATGAATGCTCAAGTTTTATTTGAATTTGTAATTTTTTTCTGAAACATAGTCCCTCCATTTCTAAAAATAAGTCTTTTTAGAGATTCCACTAGCTTCTAAAAATATTTTTTTCTGAAACATAGTCCCTCCGTAACAAATGTAGTAGTATATATCTAGACGTTAGGGGGAGTGTCGTGGAATTATCACGTCAGATGTCCTCGTGAAGGGACTTAGTCGTGGAGCCATCGCAACGGGTTAGCTTGAAGGGGTTAAGCCGGACAAGGGACACGGGAGTTATACTAGTTCGGCCCCTTCGATGAAGGTAAAAGCCTACGTCTAGTTTGTGATGGGATTGATTGGGTTTCGATGATCAGGGAGCGGAATACGCTTGCCTGAGTCTCGAGTTGTTGTCTGTTGTCCCTAAACCGCCGCCGGGTCGCCCCTTTATATACACAGGTTGACGCCCGGCCGGTTTACAGAGCCCCGAGGCCGACTCATACAAAGTGTCTGGCTCGGTCTCTCCTTTCCTAACTTATACTACAAGTTTACATAGTCATGACGGTTTACCACTATGGGCCCTAATCCGTCTTTGGGCTTCGGGCTTCTATGCTTCTTTAGTAAAGTGCCATCTTCTGGATCTTCATGGGCTTTAACATAGTCAAGGGTGAACCGGACCCTCCTGGCCGGTTTATACTCAGTAGCTATATCCTCCACATTAGGCCCCAGATTGATTTGAATTTGTTCATGTCAATCTTCAATACTTCAAATATCCCTTGCAGGCATCTTCTTGTACTTTCGTAAACCGCCATATTGTCTTCTCCTGAAACTTTGTAAACCGTCGTGACGTCATCCTCTGAACGCAGCAACGGTCCATCATGACATCATCTCTGTAAACAATAACTAAAAAAGATTCCCTTCACTTAATGGTTATCCCGAAAATCGAGGCGACAGGCGCACTTATTCTGCCGTTTTAGGCTCCTTGATTCCCGCACCTGCCGTTTTACTCTCTCCTCTATAAATAAGGTCTGAGGGCCCTTCTTTCTTTTCCCCTTTTGCCTTCTTCTTCCTCGCGACGCCCAAGCTTTGTAGCTCCGCCGCCGTCCGCGACCTTCGAGATCTGCATCAACAAAGGCCGCTGCATCAACCTGAAACGGACCAGACTTTTGTCATCCTTCTTCCGCAGTAGATCTGCAGTGGTAAACCTCCTTTCTCCTTCTTCTTTAGATATGTTTCTAGGGTTCCCGAGTTCTTCCACACAGTTCTTCATCCTTCTTTGTTCTTCCACCTGCCACCACAATTTTTGACCCAGTAATAGTGTAGATCTCATGCGGTATGTACCCTTCGTCCATTTTTAATGCTAGCAGATCGTTCTTTTACCTCTGTAGAGTACATGGCCTTCCCTGCCCTATTTAGCTCCTTTAGAACTCAGATAAAAACTGCTTTAGAGATGTTGGTAGATCCAAATAAATTTGACCATTGTGTGAAACCTGTTTCTGTCAATACTTAGCAGAAATTTCGAATTCTGGCCATTCTGCCTACAGGCGGTTTAACTCCTTAATAGTCAATCCGCCATATAGAATTAGCCCTCTCTTAAACCGCCAAATAAACTTCCACAATATTCTTCTCCGGTTTAACGCTGAATTCGATACCTTAAACCGGCACTTTTATGTTCAGTTTCTCTTTCCGGAATGTCGAAGCAATTTTCTGCTTGCAATTGGGTTACATCCCGGATTACAGAGATACAGATCAATGGTTATGTCACCACTGGTGCCTTAGCCTCAAAGAGGGCTCTCCACTGGCGAGTTCCGGAATTGGAATGTCCACCTGAACCTCAAGAAGGAGAGGTGATTGTTTTTATGCAACACTTAGACCGGGGATTCAGTCCGCCCGGATCAAAAAAATTCTGGGATGTCCTCGCAAGCTTCCAACTCCATCCGCAAGATATTGGTCCGAACTCCGTGTCAAATATATGCAACTTTCAAGTATTCTGTGAAGTCTATCTTCAAGAAGAGCCAACAGTGGAGTTATTCCGGGATTTCTTTCATCTGAACTGCCGCACAGAATTCTCAGATGGCCCCAACACAGAGCTTGGTGGTGTGTCAATTCAAAAAAGGAAAGAAGTTGATTTCCCTCATGCCAAACATCATAGCCATCCTAAAGATTGGAACCAGACCTGGTTTTACTGCCGGAACACTGCTCCTGATGGAGAAAATCCCTTGCCGGGCTACCGCCCTCATCGGCTTAGCAATGGCCACCCACTGCCTCCGCGTTTAACCGCCGCAGAACGAAAGAATTTTGCTATTCAAATCGCCAAGCTCCGGGCTCTGATGGCCAATGGTTTAACTGGCATTGATCTTGTCCGCTGCTGGGTTTCTTTGGGCATTCTGCCTTTGAGCCGCCGCCCCGGATTGATGCATGAGTATACCGGCAATGTAAAAGACCCTCAACGATATCATGAAGTAGTAATGACCGACCTTGAAATCACCGAATGTGTAAAGAAGATGCTTGATGAACCGGTCTCTGCATGTAGCCAAACCGGTTTGGCTCCGTTTTACGTCTCCAATAAACCCGTCGGTAAGTTCATGTACATACTTCACTGATTTACTTCCGTATTGACTGTCTACTAACCTTTCTCTGCCTTAATCTCAGGCCAACAGCTCTTTCTGGAAACGGACTAAACCGGCCCGTGCTCCTCGTGTAAAAACCAAGGCCACCAAGAAGCCTGGAAAGAAGAAAACCGCCGAATCTTCTGATCCGCCGGAGGAGGAAGAATCAGATGCTGAGGTAGAACTTGACTCACTTGGCTCCTTTTTCGTATATCTTATTGACAATGACCCTCTTCAGGATGACGCTGAGGCCAGCCATGCAGATCATGTTGAGGTAATTCTTCTTTCTTCCGACTCAGATCCTGTGCCGGTTCAAAGAATTCGCGTACAGTCCGGAAAGTAAAACAATCTCACCCCCTTGCTCATTTGGATCCAAAATTTTCTTTGAAGAAACGGCAAGCGGAAGAACGTCGCACAACCCGGCATAGTGGTCAACAAATCACTTCGTCCGGTTTAGCTGATACACCCTCCCGGAAACGCCGTCCAGAGGTGATTTGTTCTCCTGAAAAACAATATCCTTTAAAAGGTTTCTTCCGATGCCCTCTCAATCCGTCTGACCCGAATTACCAGGCTTCTTCCAGCTCGTCTGGCGGTTCGTCAACCACCCAATTGCCTCCTCTCAAAGTTGTCGCTGGGTAAGTGTTACCTGATTTATAACTTTATTTGTCGGTTTACCATACTCTAACCTTTGATGTTATAGCGCCAAAGCTCGATTAAGCAAGAAGGCCAAGACCAGCGACCCTACTGTTGAAGTTGATCCGGAAAAGACGCCCGAGCATCAGGACGAACACCCAGAAGTTGCCATGGACAGCTCTGCTGGGCCGAATCAAGATGGTAATGCTAATCCGCCAGAAGTTGAACCGACTGCAGAAGCTGACACTTCACATCCTCCTGCTCCGCCAAGCCCAGCAATGGAACAACGGGACTCAATTGCTGATCCGCCAAGTCCAATTATCAAACCGCCAAGCCCTTCCACGAAAGTACCAAGTCCTGTTCAGAATATTGATTCTTCCAGCCCGGCCAAGGATGATGACGTTGTTGTTACAGGCACTGCATATAACGCCCCTGGTAATCTGGTTGTTCTGTCAAAGCACACTGCTAAGGATGAATTTGCTTCCATGAACAAGGGGAAAGGGAAGACAGATTTGTCTGCTTATACCGATCTCACTGCTCAAGATCTTCATTCTGGCTTTCTGAACCGGCTGTATACAAGCCGCGACTTTGAAGCTGGTTTAGTAAATCTGATGAAGGAGCTCTATGAGGTAAACATTATTGCTTCTTGTTCTGTACCTGCATTGTAGCCCCCAAGGGCCGGTTTGTCTTGAAAAAGTCAAACCGGGACTTCATATACTTCATGCAGTAACTTGTGAAATTTTCTTTGTCTGATCAAACACACATTAGCCCCCAAGTGCCAGGATTAAAACTTGTATTAATCCTTGGGATTTCAAATACCCGCATAAAAATGATCTGCATTAGCCCCCAAGTGTCGAGTGTATAACTGGTCATATGCTTGGGACTTTTGAAAAGATATTAACATGCTCTCTTACTGTTGCAGAGTGAAATAAATCAACAAATCTCGCAAATTGCTGATCTTCGAGCAAATCTTGAAAACCAACAAACAGAATCTACCAAGGCCAAGGAAGAGCTGAAAACCGCCTTGACCACCATGGAGCAACTTAAAGAATGGTTTAAGTCTGAACGGGCCAACTGGGACACCGAGAAGGCCAGACTGGTGAAGCGGGCGGAGACTGCTGAAGCGGCTCTTGAACCGGTGGCAGAAGAATTGTCTGGACTGAAGCGCCAAATCAATGCCATGACCTCTGCCATATTTGGTAAGTAGTGGTTGCCAAAAGTTGTATCCCTTTGAAATTTCATCATTTTAACATGTATTTCCTGAATCGATATAGGGAGTCGCATCGCTCACCTAGGTGCTGACATGCGGAAGAAGCTTAAAGCGGCATATACACTGATTGAACAGCTATATACCGGCGCTCAACGGGTTATATGCGCAACTTCTTATGATAATGCGGCACCAACACTTATCAAAGATACGCTGGATCGTCTCTCAATGACGCCAGCGCAAATAGAAGAGCCGAAGTGATCCGCCGCTCGGGCAAGCGCTTTGCTGGCGCTGACTCGAGCCAAGGCATGGATAGCTGATCTTGATCCGGCTGATATATCCAAAGGCTTCCCCAGTGCACAAGAAAATGGCGAAGAATTTGACAATGACGCCCTCAAACGGATAACAAGGGAGATGCGTCCTTTGGCGAGTCAACTAGCAGAAGAGGCGAACCTGACGGTTCACCGATCTTTCTATGATGCAAACAACAAACGGGTTGAAGCTGTGATTCCTTAAGTGCAGAACCTCATTCCTCCAATCCGTAAGCACACTTACGCCCCTGACGTTGATCCGACTAAGCTTATAAGTGAAGAGGCTGTCTTTCAGGCCTTGACCCGGATTGACTGGACCACCAATGACTTCCAGCCATTGGATGAGGAGGAGGCTGAACCGACGCCAGATGACCCATCTACCTCACGTCAACCCGGTGATGAAGCTTAATCCGTCAAGGCGGTTGATATATCAGGAACGATCCATGAATAATTCCATATTTTGGGCCTTGGAGTGCCGTGTAATAGGATAGCAAAAAACTTATGATGATCTGCTGCCATCGTGCAAGAGATATTTTGCGTGGATCCGCCATATCAATGTCAATTTTGTTCCAAGTATCATAATATGCAATTCCTGTATTCATAAAAAGACAAAGGGTCCTGGCGGTTTACCGCCGGACGGGTCATAATGCCCAAAATAGGCCGGATTGATAATCAAATCATAAAAATATGAAATTATACATACCGGTAATATAAGATCCCTGGTTAGTTGGCTGGCCAACTTGAATTGCGATAAGGGTGAAAAAACCCAAATCTGAATTATTTGTATCTCCATCATTTTCTGATGTCGTAGATTAAGTCATACCGGGTGATGATTCACGCCAGATGATCCGGGCTGTTGACAGGAAGTCAACGCCAAGCCGGGTTAAGAAACTCCGGTTTAAAATGAAGGTCTGTCAACGTGTAGTTGCAAACCAAGCCGGTTTAAGGAATACCGGGCGAAGAAGATGACTGATCAAGCCAAGAAAAATCGGTTTAACATAAAATGCAGCCAAAACTCAAATGAAAACCGTGTAGTCGAGGCTTTTTGGGGGCTGCCAGGCCCAAATGCGAGGCTTTTTGTGGGCTGCCAGGCCACTGAGTTGAACCATTTAACAAAGCCTTTTAAGATGGACCTCCAACTAACCAATCACCGTTTTAACTTTGACAAGTGCAGGGTCTCAAGGAGAGTAACTGTCAAACATTCGGAGGGCCGTGCCAGGATGACCTGGATAGGAGTATCTTACTTGATGAAGGCAGGTTAACCCGGGGTTTTAGGTAAATGTACCAGGCTTCCAAGCGGTGGGTCGATACCCAGCTACAAGGGTCCATTCAGACTTCTTGGTATTGGACCAAGGAGCCCCCAAGTAACGTGATGAGCTGTGCTCATTAGGTGCCTATGTTTGAGTTGTGCATAGCATCGAAACTCTCTTTGGCCCTTTGGGTGTGAAGCTCCCAAGCTTTGTGGCATGATAGCCAGTTTAACGGGTAGTACTCTGCTTTGTCAGCTGAAGCCCCCATGTAGCTCAAAGAATATTTGAGAAAAAACAGCAGAGGCCCCGCTTTAAAGCAAGGATGCTGATTTATTTATTGATGATAATATATACATTGTCAAAATATGTACATAAAAAAGAGCATGTGGCTCAAGTGTAGTAAGGCCGGAGGAGAGCTATGTTCCAGGGCCGCCGGGTCTCCTCCTCAGATTTGCGTGAGTCATCTCGAACGTCAATGAGGTAGTATGATCTGTTGTGCAGATTCTTGCTGACCACAAAGGGTCCTTCCCAAGGCGGGGATAATTTGTGTATGCCGGTCTGATCCTGGATAAGCCGGAGCACCAAGTCACCTTCTTGAAAGGCTCTTGTCCTAACCCGGCGGCTGTGATAACGCCGCAGGTCTTGTTGATAAACCGCCGAGCGTGCCAAAGCCATATCCCGCTTCTCATCTAGCAAATCCAGTGCCTCTTGGCGGGCTTGCTCGTTGTCCGCTTCAACGTAATTAGCAACCCGGGGCGAATCATGACGTATATCACTTGGGAGAACCGCCTCTGCCCCGTAGACCATAAAGAAAGGCGTGTATCCTGTTGATCGATTGGGGGTGGTGTTGATGCTCCACAACACAGAAGGTAATTCTTCCACCCAACAACCCGGCGTCCGCTTCAAGGGAATCATGAGCCGGGGTTTAAGACCCTTTAAGATTTCTTGATTAGCTCGCTCTGCTTGACCGTTGGATTGAGGGTGCGCCACAGATGCTAGGTCAAGCCGGATGTGCTCTCTCTGACAGAAATCCTCCATCTCACCTTTGGAGAGGTTAGTACCATTATCCGTGATAATGCTGTGTGGGTAGCCAAAACGGAAAATAATCTTTTTGAGAAATTGAACCGCCGTAGCTGCATCACAGTTGCTAACAGGCTCCGCTTCAACCCACTTGGTGAATTTATCAACTGCCACCAACAGGTGGGTCTTCTTGTCCCGGGAACGTTTAAAGGGTCCCACCATATCAAGCCCCCAAGTAGCAAAAGGCCAAGTGATGGGAATCATCCGTAGCTCCTGAGCCGGAACATGAGCTCTGCGTGAAATTTTTTGACAAGCATCACATCGCTTTACCAGATCCTCCGCATCAGCATGAGCTGTCAACCAGTAAAACCCGTGACGAAAAGCTTTTGCAACCAGGGACTTTGAACCGGCATGATGACCACAATCCCCTTCATGAATTTCCCGGAGGATCGCTTGGCCTTCCTCCGGAGAAACACAACGCTGAAATACGCCTGAAACGCTACAGCGGTGCAACTCGCCATTGTGAATAACCATGGACTTAGAGCGCCGGACTATCTGTCGGGCCAGGACTTGATCATTTGGTAGCTCACCCCGGCTCATATATGCCAGATATGGAACCGTCCAATCCGGCACGACGTGTAAAGCGGCCACCAGCTGCGCCTCCGGATCAGGAACAGCCAGATCCTCTTCTGTTGGCAATTTAACAGACGGGTTATGCAAGATATCTAAAAAGGTGTTAGGAGGTACCGGTTTACGCTGAGATCCAAGTCGGCTCAAAGCGTCTGCCGCTTCGTTTTTGCGCCGATCAATATGCTCCACCTGGTAACCTTTGAAGTGACCCGCCACAATATCTACCTCACGCCTGTAAGCCGCCATGAGTGGATCCTTAGAATCCCAAGTACCAGAAACTTGCTGAGCCACTAGATCAGAATCTCCGAAACAACGAACTCGAGTTAAGTTCATCTCTTTAGCCACACGGAGACCATGAAGTAGAGCTTCATACTCAGCTGCATTGTTAGTACAAGGAAACATCAAACGGAGGACATAGCAAATTTTATCACCGCGAGGGGAAGTTAGGACAACTCCAGCCCCCGAGCCTTCCAACTGCCTTGATCCATCGAAATGAATAGTCCAGTACGTATTATCCGGCTTCTCTTCCGGTGCTTGCAACTCGGTCCAATCATTGATAAAGTCCACAAGAGCCTGAGACTTGATGGCTGTTCGAGGTACATATTTCAAACCATGTGGACCAAGCTCAATTGCCCACTTGGCAACCCGGCCAGTTGCTTCTCTGTTTTGGATGATATCGCCCAAGGGAGCAGAACTAACCACTGTGATGGGGTGACCTTGAAAATATTGCTTGAGCTTTCGGCTGGCCATAAAAACCCCATACACCAACTTCTGCCAATGCGGATAGCGTTGCTTTGATTCGATCAGAACTTCACTGATGTAGTATACTGGTCGTTGAACCGGATACTCCTTCCCAGCCTCTTTACGCTCTACCACAATTGCCACACTGACCGCTCGGGCATTAGCAGCCACATATAATAGTAAAGGCTCATGATCAACTGGGGCTGCGAGAACTGGCGGTTCAATCAACTGCCGTTTTAACTCCTCAAAGGCCGCATTGGCCGCATCACTCCAGACGAAATCATCCGTCTTCTTCAGCATCTGATACAAGGGAATGGCCTTCTCACCCAGACGACTGATAAACCGGCTGAGGGCTGCAATCCGGCCTGCGAGACGCTGAACATCATTGATACATGTCGGTTTAGCCAAGGATGTGATTGCCTTGATCTTTTCCGGATTAGCCTCAATGCCCCTGTTAGACACAAGAAAACCGAGCAGCTTGCCTGCCGGAACACCAAAGACACACTTATCCGGGTTAAGCATCATCTTGTAAACCCGGAGGTTGTCAAACGTCTCCTTGAGATCAGCTATCAATGTCTCCTTTTCCCTGGATTTCACCACAATGTCATCCACATAGGCATGAACATTACGCCCAATCTGCGTGTGAAGACAATTTTGCACACAACGCTGATAAGTTGCCTGAGCACTCTTGAGCCCAAAGGGCATAGAAACATAGCAGAAGGCTCCAAAGGGAGTGATGAAAGTTGTCTTCTCCTGGTCCTTAACTGCCATTTTGATCTGATGGTACCCTGAGTAAGCATCCAAAAAACTCAGGCGCTCACAACCCGCCGTCGCATCAATGATCTGATCAATACGCGGGAGAGCAAAAGGATCGGCCGGGCAAGCCTTATTTAAGTCCGTGTAGTCCACACACATACGCCAAGTCCCGTTTTTCTTAAGAACCAGCACCGGATTAGCCAACCATTCAGGATGAAACACTTCAACGATAAACCCAGCAGCCAACAGCCGGGCTACCTCCTCCCCAATTGCCTTGCGTCTCTCTTCATTAAAGCGACGAAGAAATTGCTTGACCGGTTTAAACTTCGGATCAATATTAAGAGTGTGCTCAGCGAGTTCCCTCGGTACACCTGGCATGTCAGAAGGCTTCCATGCAAAGATGTCCCGGTTCTCACGGATGAACTCGATGAGCGCGCTTTCCTATTTTGGATCCAGATTGGTGCTGATGCTGAACTGCTTGGATGAATCGCCAGGTACAAAGTCAACAAGCTTCGTCTCGTCAGCCGGTTTGAAGTGTAGGGTTGGGTCATGCTCAGTGGTGGGCTTCTTCAGAGGGGTCATATCTGCCGGATCAACATTCTCCTTGTAAAACTTTAACTCCTCTGTAGCACAAACCGACTCAGCGTAAGCCGCATCACTCTCTTCGCAATCCAAAGCGATTTTCCGACTTCCATGAACCGTGATGGTTCCTTTGTGACCCGGCATCTTGAGCTGCAAGTAAATATAACAAGGCCTGGCCATGAATTTTGCATAAGCCGGTCGTCCGAACAGTGCGTGATACGGGCTCTGGATTCTCACCACCTCAAAAGTCAATGTCTCAGACCGGGAATCATGTTCGTCCCCAAACACAACTTCCAAGGCAATCTTGCCCACTGGATATGCCGACTTTCCTGGTACCACGCCATGGAAAACAGTATTGGACGGTTTAAGATTTTTATCTGTCAACCCCATTCGGCGGAATGTCTCATAATACAGAATATTAATGCTGCTTCCTCCATCCATAAGTACTTTGGTGAACTTGTAACCTCCCACCTGAGGTGCCACCACCAGAGCTAGCTGACCCGGATTGTCAACCCGGGGCGGATGATCCTCCCTACTCCACACGATAGGTTGTTCCGACCAGCGCAGATAGCGTGGAACTGCCGGTTCAACCGCATTGACTGCCCTCTTATGCAGCTTCAGATCCCGCTTGCACAGACTAGTGGTGAATACATGATATTGTCCACTATTCAGCTGCTTCGAGTGACTCTGGTAACCCGACTGCTGCTGATTCCCTTGACCACTCTGTTGGTTATTACCACCTTGGTTGTTCTGGTTACTATGATTATTCTGAAACCCAGAGCCTGAACCGCCGCCACCATGAAAACCTGGACCTGAACCGCCCGACGGGCCCTGATCATACCGGAAGAGATCAGAATTTTTGAACTCCTTCATGATGTTGCAATCCTTCCACAGATGTGTTGCAGGGACCTCTTTGGTTCCATGCTTTGGACAGGGCTGATTCAACAAACGCTCCAGATTCATCGCCCCACCACGCTGGGGCGGTTTACACCTACGACGCTGCACATTAGCATTAGCCACAAAATCTGAATCCGCTTTACGCTTACCGTTATTCCCATGGCTTCCCTGGTTGTGATGCTGTCCCTTCGCACTACCGTTCCTCTTTCCCTTCTCCGGTTTCTCATTATCAGAATCGGGATCCTTGGTATTATCAGAATCGACATATTTTACCAAGGCTGCCACGAGGGTTCCCAGGTCGTTGCAGTGGCGCCTGAACCGTCCCAACTTCTCCTTCAGTGAATTAAACCGGCAATTATGCTCCAGCGTGATAATCGCTTGGCCAGCGTTGATTCGGTCGGACGAGTGCAAAACCTCTGAGACCCGGCGCACCCAATGAGTTGTGGACTCGTTCTAACCCTGAACACAAGCATCCAGATCTATAATGGACATGGGCTGTTTGCACGTATCTTTAAAATTGGCTATAAACCGGGCCTTCAATTGATCCCATGACTCGATGGAATTAGCTGGCAGATTTTTCAACCACGTGCGGGCTGGTCCTTCCAACATCATTGTGAAGTACTTTGCACAAGCTGCTTCATCCACATCCAGCATCTCCATTGCCATCTCATAAGTCTCGACCCACGCCTCAGGTGGCTGATCCGCCGTATAGTTAGGCACCATGCGTGGTCCCTTGAAATCCTTGGGCAGACGCATGTTACGGAGAGCCGGAATAAGGCACAGTACTCCCCAGGAACTGAAAGCAAGCCCGGTGCCTCTGTCAACCGACACTATTGGCTGAACCGGGGCGGGTTGATAACGGTCCAAAGCGCCATCCCTTCGAACCCTGCCATGGTCCACTACCTCCTAAGCATTGCGACGCCGCGCGCTGCTAGACACCTCTGGTTCGTCCATCCGCCTGCTATAAGTTGGGCTCGGACGGGGGGTTGAATGGATCCTGTCCCGGCTATACGAATAAGCTTGTTGCTGCACTACGGCGGTTTGAAGAAGATCTCTCGCCCGCCGTGTCTCAACTGCCTCTATTGAATCTCCTTCCATTGGAATGGCTGCCAAGCGTGAAGCCGCAGCAATCATGTTATCCAGGGGGCTCGAAAAGTGACCCGGTGGTGTAGGCACATACTGTGGCGGGTTAACTGTCCGCCGGGGTAGCTTCGTTGCCCGTGGCTGATCCAGGGCGATCCTCGGCGCTTCGGCTCGGTCTGCGGCTTCCGGATTGCTCGGCCCAGCGCCTGGGGTCTGAAAGAGATTTAACCCTTCGTAAGCCGGCGGCAGGCGCGACCGATACTTCCTTCGTAACACCTCCTCTGACGCGGTCCGGTCCAGCATGAGCCGGTAATTCTGTGCTTGTATCTGCTGTGCTTGAGCATTCAAAGCGGCCTGTTCCTCAGCCATCATATTATCCTCAGCCACCAGGTCTGCCTTAGCCTGCGTAATCTGCTCCTTCAGCCTCGCAACCTCCGCATTGTGCTGATCCTGCGTATCCAGGGTGACTGTCATGGTTTACAAGGTCGCCCAAGCGTCCATTAAACCGGAGAGAACCTGCGCCGGCCGGTGCGCCGAGGTACCTGCCGCGGCCGCTGATCCGGTAGTCATTGCTGCGGTCGATGAAGACTGTAACACAGGCTGCGTGCCGGCCATGTAAATAGCAACCCGGCTCGGCGCTTCAGGGAGGTCCGGAATACTGTTCCCATCGGAATGTCCCTCGGGCATACCGTCAGATGTCCTCGTGAAGGGACTTAGTCGTGGAGCCATCGCAACGGGTTAGCTTGAAGGGGTTAAACCGGACAAGGGACACGGGAGTTATACTAGTTCGGCCCCTTCGATGAAGGTAAAAGCCTACGTCTAGTTTGTGATGGGATTGATTGGGTTTCGATGATCAGGGAGCGGAATACGCTTGCCTGAGTCTCGAGTTGTTGTCTGTTGTCCCTAAACCGCCGCCGGGTCGCCCCTTTATATACACAGGTTGACGCCCGGCCGGTTTACAGAGTCCCGAGGCCGACTCATACAAAGTGTCTGGCTCGGTCTCTCCTTTCCTAACTTATACTACAAGTTTACATAGTCATGGCGGTTTACCACTACGGGCCCTAATCCGCCTTTGGGCTTCGGGCTTCTATGCTTCTTTAGTAAAGCGTCATCTTCTGGATCTTCGTGGGCTTTAACATAGTCAAGGGTGAACCGGACCCTCCTGGCCGGTTTATACTCAGTAGCTATATCCTCCACAGGGGGTGTTTAGATTAGTTTTGCATGTTTCGTAGACTTACGTAGGTTGTTCGTACGTTTAGCATTTTGGCCCTAGCCTGAGCCGGTAGACTAGTTCTTTTTTTTATGTGTGTCTGCGTGTGGGGTTGCTGGTTCTTTGTAATACGTTGATATTTGATGAATAGACCAGAAAAGACTGCTATAATTTTTTTACTGAAAACGGCAGGTGCTCTGCCTTTGCATTAAGGCAAGGAAACTTTTGATCATGCCAAATTTTGTCAAAAATTGACAACTTTCATAGAGACTGGAAAAGCAGTTTGGTAGGCCACCTATTGGCTGCCAATGTTGTGTCTTAGCCCACACATTAGCAATCCAAATTTTGGCATCAAACCATGCATACTCTGTATGTTTCGAAAACGCAGTCGGGGAGCCCAAGCTGAACTTCTCCTCCGCATTTTGTTTGCACTGTCATCCTTTTCTTCTTCAACGGGGAATATGCATAGCCTGCATATCTTACATTGAAAGGGGAAAGGGCAAGAAATCCAACGTACTACATTGCCACCAAAGCCGTGACAACATCCAGCAGGTTACAACTCACGCTATTATTCGTCTGTCTACCTCCCTCCTAGCTAACGTCGCTTGGAAAGCACGAACATACCAGCACATCAAACCCAGACGACATCAGTCCACACCACACTCGTGCCGCACATCTTAGGGTAGCGGTAGCCAATGGGGACTCTTGGTTGAAGACAATGCCATTCCTATCCTATGTTTTGTTTACAGATCTCCGAATGAATGGCATGTACTCCCCACCCCACCCCACCCCTCCCCCCAATTTTTTTAGTTTAATAGAAAAGGGGGGCCCAACTTCTAAAAAGCACATCTCTTTCTTTGCAAGCAGGAGTGCATCCTTCTTAGGCCCTGTTTGGTTCATAAGTTCTAGGACTTTTTCTAGTCCCAACTAAAAAGTCCCTAGTCCCTAAAAAGTCCCTCCCTGTTTGTTTCCAGAGACTAAAAAGTCTCTAGTCCCTTCCTAGAAGTTATTAAATGACCATGTTGCCCTTAGTATATAGAAAAATAACAATCAAACAACACCATGGGGTGGCGGGCCAATGGATGCATGGAGGGGCATTGTTGAAAAAGTCTCAGAAAAGACTCTCCTTGAGAGTCTTCTTCATTTAGTCCCAAATGCCTAGTTTAGTCCCTAAAAAGTCCCTCCCGTTTGGTAAAAAAAATCTCTAAGAGGGACTTTTCTAGTCCCTACACAAAAAAGTCCCTAGAAACAAACACCCCCTTAGTCTCGGGGGCTTTGCCAGTCAACCAGAAAAGAAGGCTGGCTGAGGAAGTAAAAGGTGTATCGATTTTTGTGCTCAAACTTATGTGTTTGACCAAAATATAGAATGAAATATCGACATCAACAATAGAAAATAAATAAAATATGTACATACTTTTCGTGATCTAGTGATACAAATTTGGTACTGTCAATATTGGTATTTTCCCCCTAAAAACTTGGTCAAACATGCACATATTCGACTTCCCAGTGGTGATTTAGTGGTGAATCAAACCCCTAGCGTGTCGTCATGTGAAGAGACCCAATCGACATGTCCCCATGCCCCCGAAATCTCACACTAGACCGTTCATGGTAGCACGCAACCAACAAGTAGATGATTGATCGTTTCGTCATGTTGGTCAGAGAAGGGGCAAGAGGTATGGTGCGGAAGTCCATGCCGAGCCAACTGTCCGGTGTCCAATGACACATGTTTCTCGTAGCAAGCCAGGTGAATGGTAGACAAGTGAGTGGTGCACTCGAGCCCCAAGTCATCGCATCCATGGGGCATCCCGTGTGCCTCGTACAAAAATTTGAGTATGTTGATCATGCTGAGTGCGGACTGCCATGCTCCCAAGCCCACATGATCTCATCCAACGAGCATCTTTATGTTCTATCCTTCCATTGTCTCTTGCCTCGAACACATCTTGTTGCACCATCGTCACTCGAGTCATGATTTAGGTGGTCCGGTTCGACCCATTGGCCTGGTGGAACATACCTATGTTTTCTGACCACTAGGGTAATCGAGGAGCCTGTAGCTAGGGACCAATCAGGACATACCCATTTGACCCAGGTCGAACTATAACAAGCAACGTTCGTAGCACATAACCACCATCGCCGCGTGATAGTGCAAGATGCAGGCGCGTCACCGGGCGCCTCCGAAACAAACTCGTCGGAGTAGAGCATGCCGGTATGCCGCCCTCTACTGGTTTCTCTACCGACCGCATCTCCTGTCCGCATGGTCTTCAGATATTCCCCACCGTTGGAGCAAGGCAAGCCGTCAGTCGCTGGAACATGTGGAAGGCACTCGCAGCCGGGGAGAATGACCCCTGACGTTCCCTTCCGTATTCTCCCTCACCTCTCCTTTCCCCGTCGATCTCCAAGTCTTCCCTGCCACCGGAGGCATCCTTCATGAAGCTGGTGTTGATACCTGCCTAGGGACGAACCCGCGAACCTAAAGGTGGCCCATTACCCTTCAACAGAAGGTGCGGGCTAAACCTTGAACCTAAAATATTTTAGCAGGTTCGGTGGTCCACTAATAAGGCAAATCGGGCCGAATCATTTGAATCTTGACACTCAAGCATCCTAAGCGTGAGGACTGACAACACCCCCGTGTCCCCAGTCCGGTGCCAGTGAGCCTTGCACAATTACGGTCATCGTCGACTTCCGCCAAATCACGCCTCACAAAACCCCCTTACGGCGACCGTCGAAGTCCCCGTCCAAGACCCATTATTTCCCTTCCTCCTCCTCCTTCCTCCTCTCGGGTAGACCCCATGACGGCCGACCGTTCGCTCTCTAAGACCAAGAGGAGAACACTCACAATAGAGAACTCCCCCTTCACCAAACCTAACCAACCAATAAAAACGGAGACGTCACCGCGACCTTCTCCCCGTTCGCAAATCCATCGCAACAACAAACAAGACTCCCAAAGACATTAATCCGGAGCTCAGCCCCGAGTGATGGCGGCATGTGCAGCTGCTTACCCGGGAGGGGAAGGGGGACGAAAATATCTTGGCCGGGGTGGCACGTAGGCGGGCGGCATGGCTCCCGCGCGGCAGCCATTGATGGCCGCACGCGCAGGGCAGGTGGCGGGCAGGCGGCCGCCATGACCACGGTGGATGGGTGCCGTCAGCAGAGCCTCGCCTTCGCCACGAAGAAAAGAAAGAGAGCGAGGCAAGGCGGGCGCCGGAGGCAAGCCGAACCTACCGCCTCCGCACGCGAATTCAATGCGCCGGTCACGGGTTGGTTGGCGCCATAAAGTCGCCCCCTTTCCCGTCCCCCTCCCCTCTTCTTTGCTTCCGTCCCTCCACCCCTCTCTCTCTTCCTGCCTCGTCCTCTCCTCGTCGGTTGGCTCCCCTCCTCGGATCCCTCGCCAGACCCGATCCAGCTCCGCCGGCTGCTGTTGTTCTCTGTTTCTTCTCTGTGCGTGTGGGTGGGTGATCTAAGGGGTTGAAGGAGGAGTGGGGAGTGGGGAGTGGGGGAGCGGGCGGGGGATGGATCCGTCGGGCGCGTTCGCGCGGAGCTCCAGCAATGTGTCGCTGGCGTCGCTGGTGAGGAGCGGGAGCGGCGGGAGCAGCGGGAGTAGCGGGAGCAGCCGCGGGAGGGGCGGGAGCCGGAGGATGGTGCGCCGGGTGCTCCGCGGCGTCATCACCTTCATCTTCGCCATCGGTACGGACGCTCTCCCCCTCCCCTCCTCTGTTTCGCCTACGCCGGCTCCAAGCCAGTCGTGATTTCTTCAGATATCTTCATGTAGAGAGGAAATTTTACTGTCAAGTGCACCCTACCTTCATGCTTCAGTTCGCTTCTGAGCAAAACAAAGGGGATATTTTGATGATTTAGCCATGGGGGTTCCTGCTCATGTGTGTACGGAGAGCAGGATCCGAGCGGCGCTCTCCCAATCTTGGCTCACAGTTTCTGTTTCTGCTTCATTTCTCAAATCTTTGCTCGCAATCTATTTAAGGAGTAACAGATTCTTGAGTTGCAAAATAGCAAAATTTTGAGCGATTCATTCAGGCCTTGTGCAGTGTGTTTTCCCCTGAATTAAGCGCGTGGTCTTTGTGCAATTTGGGTTGATCTGCTTCACGTATCGTGCAATCTTATTCTTATGCACACACACTCTGCTTTTGAGAAATTCTGTAGAGACTACTACATACTCATGTTCTGAACATTTGACATATGTGCATCTCTGTTCTTGTGCAGCCGGCCTGTTCCTGGGAGCCGTCACGGGCGGGCTGATCGGCCTGGCCACGGAGAGCGGCCTCTTCCGCGGCACCGGCATCGGCGCCATCACCGGCGCGCTCGTGTCCATCGAGGTCGTCGACTCCTCCATCCGCCTCTGGCGCTCCCGCCGGTCCGGGATCTGGAGCATCCTGTACGTGGTAAGCACCAGATATGAGATGCTTGATTCAGTCCTTGGTTGGCAGCAAGTAGCTAGGAGCAGGACAGCAACTTCGTAACTGACACGCTTGCTTGCTTGCCTGCACTTCCTTTGTTAATATATCATACTATCAGTGTGTGTTGCTTGATTTACATGGACTAATTCTTGCTCTCAACATTAAAAAAATGTTTCTGTTGAATGTTCATCCCATAGTCAAACCATCTCTTTCTTCCTTTTTTTTCTGAAATAATGTTACTAGATTATAATTTGCAAGTAACTTGGGGGGGTGCATTCTTGCTTATCTATCCTTGTCGTCCTCATAATCATCATGTTGTAGTTGTACACGATTCGTTTGAGATAGATACCTGAATAATGAACGTATCTTCTGACTTGGCTGAAACTTTGTGGTCTGATTGAGCCTAACACAAACCTTTCAACTACTGGGCAATGCAGCTTAATGTGATCTACAGCCTCCTGACGGGCCGGCTCGTCCGTGAGAAGGTTGATCCGGCAGTGCAGCGGGTGGTCCGCAGCCAGGTCGGTTGATCATTTGCAATTCTGCATCAGGCATATGCATGGTTTGAGCCTAAGCAGCTGTCTGAAACCAGTTGCTAAATATTGTTGACAATGTCATGCTTGTTTTTCTGGACGTACAGATGAATGCAGTGGACTCATCGCAGTTCAGGGAGGCCCCTGACCTCTTCGAGATCGAGGGAACCAACGGCATGCCGAGGGCGTCCATCGAGAAACTGCCCGAGGGCACTATCACCGAGGAGTATAACCGGAATGCCGTCGGTGACCTCTACGGGTGCTCAGTATGCCTGCAGGTATGAAAGCCACACATCATCTCTGAAACCCACTATCCCCTATTAGCACAAACTCTGCTTACTTGTTCACCATATCATTGCACTATGTGAAGTGAACATTCTGAATTTCCGCTCATTCATCAGTAGTCATTTATTTGATTTCTTCACGCTCATTTATAGCCTGAATTTCTTTTGGTCTGTCTGGTCCGTCTGTTTGTAAACATTCTGAATTTCTGCCGTGTTGCTCATTCAGCTGTCATATAATTTTCTTTTGATCTTTTTGGTCTGTCTGAATTCAGAAATCCTCACATACCTTAAAACATAAACCGCCCAGCTCTTTCTGCAACATGAACATTCTATTCATACTCTTACACTCTCGAGCTCATTGTTTCTTCAGTGCCGGTTGTTATTTCTCAGTGATGGAAATTTTTGATCTCAACTTTCTATTCATGTTGGTGTTGGTTTTCAGGATTTCCAGATTGGTGAGAAGGTGCGGAGCCTGCCCGATTGCCTGCACGTGTTCCACGTGCCGTGCATCGACGGCTGGCTGATCAAGCACGGATCATGCCCACTCTGCAGGAGGAAGCTCTAGATCATCATCACCATCATCATCATCATCCACGACCGACGACGACGACCGATGAGGAACTTCTGAAATTCTGTCTGCTGCTATTAGGAAGGAGGTCTTGCTCTGCTTGCTGCTTTGCATGCTGTGTGTGCGCGCGCTATGCCTGTGTTGCTGTTGCTGCTGTTAGGAGGCTGACATATCTATAGAACGAACCCTAAATTTATAGAGCTCTTCTTTTTTTTGCCTTTGCATTTTGATTTTTGATCTCTCTCTTCTCCTGGTGGATGTAATATAGTAGTACGTACGACCACCGGGGAAAAAAAAGCACTGGACCGGCTTGCGCTTCGTTGTTGTTCTCCGGACTGATGAACTCCTCATATCATCATGTAATGTTATATATATCACACTGCTATTGTACAATATCTTGCGTGCATGGGCTTCGTGAAATTTTGATCTACTTGAAGATCGATTTGTAGGGCAAAATCGGCGAAGAGCGTCGTATCTTGAAATTTTGGAACCCCAGCTCTCTAGTGAGTAGTAACAACTTGAACCAGTTAGCGACCGCGCAATGGATACCTAAGTTCTTCATTTGAACTCAGAACAGTAGCTTACCTTGAGAAACAATGTCCATAGTATGAGGGTCAAATCAACAGCTTCAAATGCATATGATGGCCATTAAACGACGGCGCATGTAATGAGTTCGGATGAGCTCATGAGCATCATAACTTGAGCAGCTGAAGCTTTACATCTCCGGCTTAGATTGTAGTGAAAAATTCAAGTGGTTCTTCGCAATGTATACCAAAGTTCAACCTGGGAGAACAGGTACAAGGGGAAGTCAACATCTTTGTAAAGAATAACAATGTACATGTATGTAAAGTCGTCCTATCAATTTCAGAAAACTTGCCTTCTGGCTTGATCAGTCAACATGGACGTACGCGCGTCATCACCCTGTTGGAGGTGCTGGTTCAAATATCAGCGTGATTGGACTGGACAACATCGGAGACTTGAGCGGCGGTTCCTTCTTCTTCGAGGTGCTTTCGTGGATCGTTGCGCCATTTGTCTGCTAATATGTCGCCGTAGGTTTGGGGCTACGATTTGGGGATGCTGCCGCGAGGCAGTATGTCCCATGTGGATGGCCTCGATTTCTCTTCTTCTTTTTAAGTCGACTTGTTTGATGTTATCAATAGGTAGTAATATACTCCCTCCGTTCTTAAATATTTGTCTTTCTAGAAATTTCAATAAGTGACTACATACGAAGCAAAATGAATGAATGTACCCTCTAAAACATGTCTATATACATCCGTATGTGGTAGTCCATTTGAAACTCTAAAAAGACAAATATTTAGGAACGGAGGGAGTATGATTATGTGCATCACTAGATGCAGAGGCCGAAGATGTTTTAATGTCAGAAATAAAGTTTGGGGCCATGAGCTCTTTTTGTAAGAAAAATATATACTTAGTCAGAAGCATCAGTACTGACCTCGCAAAAAGAAAAAGAAAAACATCAGCAGTGGTGAGATTGATGCAGAGGTACTCTGCTACAACGGATGAAATCGGCAGTAGGCCAGCCGTGAAAATGACCAGCCACGAGGCACCATCAGAGGCAGAGTAATGGCCGATCTGGACGTGGTTCGGGCGGGCCAGTCGGTCGAAGGGGAAGCTGACGCCTGACGGCACCGAATCCACCATGGCTGCTGCCTAGCGACCGCCTGCCGTGCCTGCTCGTGCGCTCATCAATGGCTGCCATGGCCTTCACCTACGTGTCTCCCAGATATTTTCATTTCTCCTCCCGGGGAAGCTAGTGCACATGCAGCCATCAATTGCAGGTTCCCGGACCTCCCGGTAGAAGAGAGTTTAATGTATTTGGGGGTTTTGTGTTTGTTACTGCGAACGGCGACAAGAGCACGGCTGACTTTACTGGTCAGTCAGTAGGGTATGTCCAACACCGATCCGTAAACCTCCCGCAATCATTCGGACCGCAGAAGCCATCCAAACGCGGTTATGTATCGGTCCGTAGAGTGGTCCGAACATGATTTCTCCCGCAAATCGGAGACAAACCTGTGAAGGGTTTACGGGAGTCTGGACACGCGAAATGTCGTTCTCCGCCCCTTGGCCGGCCCACCCAAAGGAAGGCCAAGTCCGCGCTTTTGTAGCATCCCGCACGGTTTTCGCACCAAAATCCCCCAATCTTTTCTTTCACTCCCCGCCACTCTTACCGAAAAAGGCTTTCGCCCCGCTTTATATATAAAGCACCAAACCACAAGGACCATGATACAAACTCACGCCACCACCGCACACGACACACACACCCAAGGCAAGATACAAGGGTGCCGGACACCGCCACACCATCCAACAACTACCAAGCCACTACAAATGCGCGAGGACGAACTGCTTGGAGCCACCATAGACCTCCTCCTCCGAGGGGAGGTGAGACGGGAACGACGGAACCAGGACTCCAAGATGGTGCCTCCAAGAAGGGAACGACCACGATAGCCGCCACCATCTGGTCCCAAAGATCGGGTTTTCACCCGGAGCAACTCGAAGGAGAAAGGCCACTTCGACGGAGCCTACAAGAAGGATACAGTGTCCACAGACGCCGCCACCGTCGGCCAATACAAGATTGGGCAAGTAATGAACCCCAGCACGCCCACCCCTCCGAAGCAACCTAGCTCCGTCGACCACCAGCGACCACCCACCCGCGTGGCCGTGGCCGCTCGCCCGCACCCGAGGCGCAAGTCCCGCCCACGAACTTCGTGCCTCCCGCCACCGGGGCCGCCACCCTGCATCCAGACACCCCCAAGACTGACCAAAGTGATCATCTTGGGCCAAAGGGCGCACCCGACCGAAGAAACCGCGGCATACACCCCGCCTCGAACAACGCCGGAGTTGCGTCAGCCCACACATGGCCGGGGAACGGGGGAGGAGGGCGAGCGGACGCATCTGGGCCGGCACACCCCTGTGCCAGCGACGGGTGGCCCGGGCTCGGCGGCGCCTCCCGTCCCTCCAGCCTGCCTCCCCATCGGACAACTCGGTGTCGCCCCACCTCGGCGGCGACCGCAGCTCCACGTGAGGCCACCAACATACACCCGCCCGCCGGCAAGGAGAGATCCCAAGGGCCGCCACCAATCGCGAAGGAAGCTCACCGAGGAGCCCATCTGTGCGGCCCACTGTCGTCCAGCCGCCGAAGCTTCGGATCCCGGCCAGCCCGCCCACCAGCCAACCGCTGCCGCGTCGCACCACCACCCACCGTGGCCATGGCAGGGGCAGAGACTAGCAGCCCGCGCCGCCAGGTCCCAGATCCGGCCTTGACCCGCGCCGAAGGACCCAGATCTGGCGACCAAGGCACGCCCACCACCGCCGCGCCGGTCACGCCGCCGCCACGAAGCTGCCGCCAGCAGGCTCCAGCTCGCCGCCGCGCTGCCACGCCCGCCGCCAGCGCCGCATCCCAGGCGGCCGCCTTAACCCGCGCCGAAGGCCCCCGCCGAGGAGACAAGGCAGCCCCGCCGCCGCCGGCACCTACCAGGCTTCGCCTGGCGCGCCCTCTCTGGCGGCGGCGAGGGAGAGGAGGGAGGAGGAGGGGAAGCCCGCCGGCGGCGCTAGAGTTTCTCCCGAGACGCGCGCGCGGGGCGCGTCGCGGGAGCGAGAGGAAGGAGAGCCCTATACCGTATTATCCCCCGCCACTCTTCGCCCAATTCCCGCTCTTGTCTCCCACCCTCTCTTTCCCTCCGCAGCTGATGCATGCAACCGTCGGAGAACCTATCAGAGATGGAGCCGGCAGAGGTGTCGGAGGATCCGAGCATCACGCTCTCCCGGAAGATCAGATCGGAGACACGGCAAAATCGCCGTGTCAAAGCGAAGGTTGCAAAGGAGGAGAAGCCGAAGAAGTGTCTGGCCGCCGGTGGGCCTGGTGGGCACGCCGATGGGGCGGTCGGCGAGGCCATGGTGGACGCCACCAAACGGGCACGCCCATAGTAAAGATGGCGCCGTGGCCGGAGCCTTACAAGCTCCGTACTACTACGCTGCCAAGCAGCTCTCAAACCCCGCCGGTACGGTTCCTGACATCACCGACATTAACGCGGCATTGCTCTTCTCCGAGTATCTTCGCAGCCGATCGTCCGGTCAAGGACGGCGAGTGAAGAGCAGATGGGTGCCCGCACGCTGCTTGCTGCAATGCCGAGAGCGGGGGAGCCAGCGTACGACGCGGATAGGGATATGCTCGATATTAGTGGCGAATCTAGACAGAAACTGGAGGGTGGGCTCAAAGCGTGTATCATGCCAATATCTGTTGGGTTGGGCCTGCAAGTGGCTGACTTGGGCCATGAAACTAGTAGTAAAAAAATTCTTGCAGTGCTGGAGGGGGGCTCAAGCCTGTTAAAGCCCCCCTAGTAGATTCGCCCCGGCTCGGTATCATCCACGGCGGAGGCGAGGGAGGAGGAGGGGGCTATGAGTACGGGCGGGTGGAAGACTCGGGTCCAACCCATTCCGACAACTACCAGCAACAGCATCCTACACCAAGAAGGCCACGCAACAGTCCTACACCCAGACCGGCAATGGCACACCACAACAATAGCATTGGCCTGCCGGAGAGCAACATCCAGAGGGGGGGGGGAGGAGGAGGAGGACGACAATGGCGACGACGATGATCCGGATGATACAGACGGCTATCCAAAGAAGAAGGGTAGAGGAGAAAATTTCAACATGCGTGGAGGGCGGGCTGTTGTGCGATGCATGGTTGGCCACTAGCCTCGATCTTGTCCATGGCACGGAGCAGAAGGGCACAATCTTTTGGAGGAATATTCACATATGGTTCCATGAGCACAAGCATTCCGTGCCCTACTTCGACCCGTTGATCCATAAGACCATAACCGTGAGTGGAAGTCCCTCAACTATCGATGGTACACCATCCAAGAGGCCGTCTCCAAGTATTGCGGGCACTTGAAACATCTCATCGCATGGTGGCCTAGCGCTACACATATGACCGAGCAAGTATGTTGATCACTAGTAGGATATACTTTAGCTTTGTTGATCACTAGCCGGATATGCTTTAGTTTTGTTATCACTAGTCGGATATGCTTTAGTTTTGTTGATCACTAGCCAGACATGTATTGTTTTGTTGCTCACTAGACGCATATGCATTGTTTCACTTTGTAGCCTCTCGTGCTTGTGTGGTGTACAAGAAGTTGGAGAAGAAGTCCTTCACCATCATGCATTGTTGGTTGAAATTAAATGGGCAACCGAAGTAGAAAATTTTCATTGCCAAGACCGTCGGCCAAGCCAACAAGGAAGAAACCGGTGACCCTACCGACCCAGTCCAAGAACCGCCGAAAAAGGTTAGAAGAAATCTGCGGGGGCAAGAAGTGGGAGGAGGAGAGGGCGAAGAAGGAAGGGGCATGCGTGAGGCGCTCGGGCATCAAGGAGGAGAGAAAGACAAAGAGGTTCAAGCAGTTGATGGAGCGATAGAGAAGAAGATCAAGCTCGAAGAGAGGATGGCCATGATTGAAGAGAGAAAGGCGGTGCTCAAGGAGAAGAAGGCGGTACCCAAGGAAAAGAGGGTGAAAATCGTTGCCAATGCGGAGGACAGCAAGATGTTGACCTTGAATATCGACTCTTTGGATGCCGACGCTAGAACTATCGTGCAATCTGTCCGCTGCCAGATATTGGAGCAGCAGAAAGATGAGTTGGCGGCGGAGGCGGACGCGGACGCGGAGGCTGCCTACGCGGCAGCGACGACACCTACTTCATCAGGAAGTAACTTGCTGGGATGGCTGGTTCGGCAGGGCAGCAATGCACAGACTGACGTTTTTTTGGATTCGGCATATAAAAACGAGGTATATTTGCCTCCTTTTGGTTGCGATCGGGAATGCAATCCGGCGTTGTGTGGATCTGCCTAGATTTGAATTGGATGGCGTCTTTTCGCATCCGTGTTTGTGAACCGATCCCTGTCTGCGGACGTATGTGGCAGAAATTTACGAGTTGCCATTGAAGATGCCCTTACTAGTTAGTTGATTGGAAAATTCTGGATTCTGAATGTTTGTTCGATGGTCTTATAAGACCGAACAGTTAGCCACCGTGGGGTCCATCCGGGAGGACGACCAAGGAGGAGGAGGAGGAGGAAGAATGTGTCTTAGATGGAGACTTGGACTGTTGCCACAAGATTCTTTTTTTGAAAGAAAAGGTGGCAAAGTGCCAACCTTATATTTTAAAATAGGCAAGGCCTGATGAAGTGACAAATACAAGGCATGACTTGGCCATTGCACGAAGGTGCAAAGCGCAAGTATAGCAACAAGGGGCCAAGAAAAAAAGGAGAGAGGGGGGGGGGGTTTATATTACATCCCGTCTAAAGTGTATTTAGCTGGTAATTTTCTGGCACCAGATTTGTATATCGTCCTTGACAGCTTGGGTACGGGCTCTGTTGCTCCACAGATTTAGCATATTTGCCGCGTAGAAATGAAGGTAAGCCTCAGTCCAAACCTTGTTGTTGAAAACCCGGTCATTTCTAGCATGCCAAAGAGTGAGTGCACAGGCTACAAAGGCCACGTTCCATTGTCCGTTGAAACTTAGCTGGTGCTGTGCCTGGATTAGGGGCAATATCAGACAACAGATCATGCAAGGCTGTAAGCTCGGTCGTTGCCGTCTGGGAGAGATTAGGATGTAGTTGAATAGCCCAAGATCCATTGACATACTGTGAAAGCACTGAGCAAGCTGGTTGGGATGCGAAGGAAAACAAGTTGGGGTATAGCAGACAGAGACGACCGGCGTCCAGCCATTGATCCGTCCAGAAGGAGACCAGAGTACCAGACCCCAAGACACATCTTGAGGAGTTAACAACCAAAGGGATGAGATCCTTGAAACCTTTCCAGATGGTTGTATCTCTGCTTCGGGCGCCATGGGGGATAGCAGGCTGACAGTAGTGTGTGGCGAACCATCTGTAGCAGGGTATGTCAGAGCTCTGTATGATCTTAGAAACGAACTTGCACATCAAAGCTTGATTATGAACTTGCAGCTGCCGAACACCTAAGCTTCCATTGATACAAGGTAGAGAGACAGTGTCCCAAGCTACCAGGCAGTGGCCACCCTTAACTTTGTTTTTACCTTGCCAGAAAAAAGCGCGCAACAGCCCCTCCAACTTTCCAATGGATTCCATGGGCCATGAAAAGCAAGCCATGAAATAACTTGGAATGCCCGCCAGTACTGAGTTAATTAGAGTTAGCCGCCCACCTAGAGATAGGTAAGTGGCCAACCATCCAGAGAGCCGATGATCAACCTTGTGAATGACAGGCAGCAACATACCATGAGTAACTTTGTGCAAGGACAGGGGCAGACCCAAGTACGTGCACGGAAAGGCGGAGACCGGGCAGCCAAGAATCTGTGCAATAGCAGAGGCAATGTTTGTGTCCACAGCAACAGGTACTAGAGTGCTTTTGTGGAAGTTTATAGTGAGCCCAGAAAAATCAGAGAAAGCTGTGAGGACTGACTTAACAACTTCAGCTTGCTGCGTGCTGCCGTGGAAAAGGATGAGCGTGTCATCTGCGTACTGTAGAACTGGGAAGAAGCTGTCTGAACCAAGCGGGTGCAGTAAGCAGCCATTTTGAAACCTCTGGCAGCACGTCCTCTGCAGCACATCAGCGACAAGGATGAAAAGATAGGGTGATAGAGAATCCCCTTGTCGAAAACCTTTCTTTGCCGTGATGGGAGGGGCCAGCTCCCCATTTAGCAGAATTCTAGAACTGCCAGTGGACAAGAGGACATGAATCCAGTTTTGCCACATACGTGGGAAGCCCCTGGCGTCAAGTATCTTGCAGAGGCAGCACCAACTCACACTGTCAAAGGCCTTATGAAAATCTAGCTTCAAAGCAATGATTGGCATTTTTCTTTTATGAGCATACTGTATCATTTCTGCAGCTAAGGCAAAGTTCTCAGCGATTGATCTGCCCCGTAGGAAACCGGACTGAAGCGTGTGGATCAAGTGAGGGATCCGAACTTTGAGCCAGCTAGCCAGAACCTTCGATGCCAACTTAGGTAAGCTATGCACGAGAGAGATCGGCCTGAAATCACGTATCTCCAGCGGTGTATCTTTCTTTGGCAGCAGTGTGATGAAAGCAGAGTTGACGCCCGAGAGGTTCACTTCACTCTTATGGAAAGCAGTAAAGAACCTTAGCAAGTCATCCTTGATCAGTAGCTTGAAAGTCTTGTAAAACTCGTTAGTAAAGCCATCAAAACCCGGGCTCCGATTATTAGGCGAGCAGTTGATAGCTTGCACAAGGATTCTTTTATGAGGCCGTGCTTTTGACGGAAGCCGACGACGACCGTAATTACCCGAGGCTCACTAGCACCGGATAGGAAACACATGGCTACGGCCGGTCACACCTCACACATAGATGGACGCTTGAGTGCCGATGGTGCATGCCAATGGATGTGTTCAAGGTAAGAGGCAATCGAGGGGCGACGAGACATCGGTGCATACATGAGAAAAGGATATATAGAAGATGATGGTGCTCGCCGGATGCGTTAAGAAAAAGGGTCTCTTCCGCTTTGTATTACAAAGCAACCATCCGATACAACCAATGATAGAGGCTGGGACAGAAGCAACACAAACACGTTAAAGAAAAAATGAAAAAAAAAACAAATGCCGAAAACGGCGGATCGACAAAAACGACGAAGCCTCGTGACCGCTGCGTCCACCGGAGATCGTCCACCAAGCTTCGAGACTTCGAAGCGTCTGTACCAATCAACACCTCCAAGAAGTGACGCGATGATGACGACGATGCTGCCAAAGGTTTCCCCCGGTACGCGGTGAGGAGAGAGGAAGGGTAGCCCCGACGCCCTCCAGGAAAGTTCGGCGGCACCCTTAGGCGCCACCGCGTCGGTGTCGACCAAGCAAACAGGGATTTCTCCCGATCCCAGCCTCCACCTTAGGCACTTCGGAGCTCGCCACCAAACCGACCACCACCCTGCGCCAATGCGGACACGAAGCTTCCCACGCTATCTCACCACGGGATAACGAAAATGGTCTGCACAATGAAGAAGAGGAGCCGGGACTAGGGCATCAGTACGGTCGGCATACGGGAGGGCCCCACCTCCACCGTTCACGACGGTAACCAACCGGACGCCAAAGCGGGACCCTACCGGGCCCGTGGCCCCACAGGCCCGGCCGGGCCCTCAAAGGCCCAGACGCTCGCCGGATGCGTTCATATGGCCCTGGGAGTGTGGCGGTCTACTTCGGCACAATCGGCATACACAACCTTTTTCGAAGGCAGGGAGGGATGCCTCACGGCTGCGATGACTTGGGGCTTTGGGGTACTTCTATCAGCTTCGGATGTGATTAAAAAGAAAACAATAAATAACTTGTCCAGGGCTTAAGGTCTACCTGCGGTTGTGTATATGTGATCCAAATACAAACTATATAAGTCAATATGGCACTCGTAAACACCATTAAGTAGACCTTGGGCACGAACTATGTGGGATGCATCCAAATAACCCTACAACCGACTGCGGCTGCATCAAGGTTCTATTGTCCAACCAAGATCCTATCTGGCTCACGGGGTTACCTTGATTATTAAGGATGAGTCTTGGATGGTGACTTCGACGATTGCCGTACAGATTCTTTTATGAGGTATGCTTTTGACGGGAGTCGGTGACGACCGCGCCCGAGGCTGACTGGCACTACATGGAGAAAACCCGAGGGAGGGGGGGGGGAGGGGGGGTGGTCTCAGGTGCTACTGCACATTAGGTGCTCCCGTGATACAATTTTTCAGAAAAAGACCATGCTTACATGTTTCAAAAATATTCGAAGAAAGTTGTGAGCACAAGACATGTTTCTACAATCTATAGAATATTTAGATCTACATCTGAAATGCGCATTGGGAAACAAAGAAGACAAATTCAACACGAATAGGGTCGCAAAAAGGCAAAAGTTAAAATGACACCATTCCCATTTGAATTTATCTTTTTTCTTTTTCATGTGTATTTCGAATTTTAATTTGATTTATTTTTTGAAACATTGGCTAGCTAATTTTAGCCACAGACCAAATATGATCATATTTTTTTTAACATAGTACAGACGCAAGCGCTCATATATATGCACATACACTCACCCCTATGAGCACACACACGCACACCCTACCCCCTTTGAACACCTCCGAAAGACTGAGTCTGCATATTATCTTGGAATTTACGAAGTTGCCGTAGGCACCTCGTCGTCGACGGGAACGTCTCTCCTCACTGAATGCGCATCGCCGGAAATGCTGAAATAAATCCAAGAATAAATGTGAGCACCAGGATTTGAGCCCTGGTGAACTGGGGATACCATAGTCCCTCTAACCATCCGACCACAGGTTGGTTCGCACATGATCATATATTTGAACCTCTCTTTTCTGAACCTAAATCTCAAAATCATGTTAAATTAGGAAAACATATGTCTCGGATCTACCTATATAGGTGAACTCATTATGGATAGAAAATAAAGTGAGAGCAAGATGTTGCGTGCTCAGCCTCCAACGTGATGCAATCCATCACGAGCTGAGCACGGGTTCAAATTTCTAATTTAACGGTTCAGTCTTTACAAAAACGTTCATAAGAGCATCTCCAACAGCGACCCGTAAGTTTCCTCCCGCATCCGTCGGCGGATAGGGAGTGTCCGTTGCACGGACACGGATGTGAGAGGCCTTCATCCAACGCTGCCCACTGCAGTTCAAACATATTTTTAACAAACTAGATGAAATTCATGGAAACACAACCGATTTCTTACAAACCGGACAAATACATTTATATTTTGAACATATTTTTTAAACTAAAAAGATACTGGATTGAAGATAAAACTAGTCTATGGCCGGCGCCGGTGGATATCCACCGACGTCATGGATACCCTTGACTAGTGTACTATCGGCCACGGCGGATCTCCATTGTCGTCCCCATGTCAAGAAGTCTTGAGCCCAGATGTCGTGGTTTTGTCACGGTAAATGTCTTCATGAAAGGACAAAGTCTAGAGGCCATCGCAACTAGGTGGTTGCTTGTACGTGGTTGATTGGGAACAAAGCACACAAGTTTACTCAGGTTTGGTCCCTCACGGTGGAGGTAAAAGTCTATTCCTACTTGATTGATATTGACAATGATCTCGATTACAAGGATTGCGGATTCGCTAACCTAGCTCTCGAGAGATCGCAACTTAGTGTATTGGACCTAGGGGCTCCCCTTTATATAACAGGCTGAGTCCTCAGGTTATAGACAATTCCGGCGAAAGTACCATTCTACAGCCATGAGCAAATGCTCCTGGCGTGAACAGTAAAATCAAAAAATTGAAAAAAAAATCAAAAAAATCTGAATTTTTTTGTGACATACTTTCACAAGTGTTTCTTGTGCATGAAATTTTTCATCACGAAATCACATTCGTGGAAGTCGTGCCGAAAAAAACAAAATCGGAGCTCCAAAATGCTTTTGTAAGTAACATTTTCAGAGCATCGATTTTGTTTTTTTACCACACCTTCCACCAATGTGATTTCGCGATAAAAATTTACGTGCACAACAAACATTTGTATAAGTATGCCATAAAAAATTCAGAATTTTTTGATCATTTTTTGATTTTTTTTTTATTTTACTGTTCACACCAGGCGCAAATGCTCCTTTGTGTAGAAACTCCACGTCCCAATTCCAGGTCATACTGCTAGCCCGTATCCTACTCTAACTCTTATTCATCTTATTTTCCAAGTTATGAAATCTGTCACTCTCGGGCCTTCTCCTAAAGCTGGCCCATCAAGTCCATGAGAGCCGGCCTACAGCCGGGTCTTGCGTTCGGCCTTGAGTTGGCTTTGTCACCACCAGGTAATTGTTGTGACTCACAGAGTCTCAGGGCTCAAGGCTGGGTCACATGTTTTTCGGGTCTCATCTGTGGGGAACATCACCAACACCAGAGGTATATGCTTAAGTGCAAATGGTGGCTCGCTTCCCCACCGCTCATCGGAGTGGAACCGCCGGCTGATGCTTCAGCCAGAGGGGAAGGGTCCCTACGTTGCACGGATCAAAGTTGGTTTTTGGGTAAGGGGAATACGGTGGCCTGCCAGAGGTTAAGACACCGGCTGTGTACGTTGGCATCGCCTTAGCGGTGGCCTTCATGGGACCCAAGCGGTGACGGCCTCCTGTGTTCTACTTCTCGATGATGGCAACGGGCATGGACGTGTGGGCTACCACCTCGTCGATTTCCATGCAACCAGTTTCTTTCTCTACCGACAGGGTGCGGTTATACGCGCGTTGACGACGGATGGCGCGGTCATAGGCAAGGGAGGCGTGGTACGACACGGCGTCGTCCACGGCCTCCATGCCCCCCCCCCCCCCCCCCCCCCGTGCCGGCTTGGAGCAGGCAACTTGGTCCATCGGGTTAGGTGAGGGAGGTGGAGCAGCGAGCTGCGTCACTCGTATCCGGCAGGCATAGCAAGCAACCCAGTCGGCTTTTATGTCGGAGAACTGCTTTTCCTGCTCGTCGAATGCCATCGAACGGGTGGAGAAAATGGTTGAAGAAGGAGATGGGGAGCGGCGGAGTGATGCTTCTTTTGCCCGGGGTCTGGCCTTCTTTAAATAGCGGGTGGGCAGCTTGCCTGACGTTGTGTTTAATGGCAGCTCGCTTGTGAACGGACTGTGCCGGGAGTAGGTTTCTCGGCTTCCACGCGGGTTTAATGGTGTCGTGTGAGTGCGGCGAGGGTGAGTATTCAGTCGGGCGTGCAACAGAGAGCGCCCTCGGCCGGCGCGCCGCTTCAGCGGCGGAGGCAGTGAGAGGTCGCGTCTGCGTTGAGCCGTCTTCAATGCGGAGCGGCCACTCTACAACGACATTAATGCGGGCAGCTGACGTCAGGCGGAAATGTGCGCGAGCGAGAGGGGAGGGGGCTTGGGTGGGCCAGGACGGTCAGAAGCGGGCATGGGTGTTGTCCAAATGCCCGCACAGCCTCCCATGTTTGTCTCCATCTTATGGGAGAAAATATGGCCGGACCACCCCACAAACCGATACAGGCCTGCGTTGGATGGCACAACACGTCTGAACCGCGCGATCCGTACCTATGCGTGTGGTTTAAGTTTCGCCATCGGAAATGCCCTAAAGGTAGTATATATTTGCCTACATGTTCTGTAAAAAATCACAACTCCGAATAAAACTTGACCATCCGTCCAAGAGTTGTAAGTACTTCAATTTGATAGCTGTGATGAATGAAAACTACTCCCTCCATCCCAAAACACTTGTCTTCGAAATGGATAAAATGAATGCATCTTAAGTCTAGATACAATCATTTCAAAGACGAGTATTTTTGGACAGAGGGAGTACATGGTAGTCGATCAGTGACTTGGTTCAGGGGTCCTCTGATCTGCTTTAACGTCGGCGGCCGGCCCGTCTTGACAACCATCACTCCACGCCATCGACGTGTGATGCACATCGGATATAAATGAATGATAACGGTGATCAATGGTTGACTACGACGAGACGATGCACGATAACTACTCCCCCCCTTTTTTTTTTGCTAATTTCCCCTTTTACCAGTGATCATGTTTCAAAAGCGAAAGAGCACGGATGGGAAATTTTTTTATTTCAAAAGTAACATCACGTGCGCCCTGTGTGTTGAGAAAAATGATATGTTCCTACAATTTCATTAACAGTTATACTGTTTCCAAATTGGAGGACTCTGATGAATTCTAGACGTATAAGAGCATCTTCAAAAGCTGCCCAATGGGCGGCGCCCACAAAACGGGTCTATAATGCGCAAATAGTTTTTTTAGGGCGCTAGAAGATGTTTGCTCTAACAAGCGTTGTAAAATTTGCTGCACGCGCGGGTCCAGCGGTCCCAATCAAACGGTCCCATCTGCAGCAGCCCGAGTTTGCAGCGTGCGTGACCGGACGCACTAAATATGCTGCGCGCGATGCTTTTTTAATGCGTGCGCTGCACTAGTTATAGCGTGTGCGCTCTTTTTGTGCGGCTGCTGGAGACTTCAAATCGGATCCGAGCGTGCTAAAAACAGTTTTTATACCGCACATTGTTTATATAGCGCTTCTGTTGGAGATGCTATAAGAAAATAGGGGTGGAACGAGGGAGTGAACTCAGCATAACCATCAGCAACTCTAGTTTTTTTTTTTGGCATGTATCACCAACTCAAGTTTATAAGTACTCCATCCGTTCCTAAATATAAGAACTTTTAGAGATTTGAATATTGACAACATACAAAGCAAAATGAGTGAATCTACTTTAAAATAATATATATATATATATATATATATATATATATATATATATATATATATATGGAAAATACATCGTACCATTAGGTGGTAATTACCTTCACCTCAATCGCCGTTTGATTGCTTTTAGATCTGTGCGTTTTTAACGGGTTGTGGGCACGTAAAATGGGATATTTTCTCCACCCGGAATTGTTGTCTCTATCCTTCCGATTTTTCTGGAGCTGCACCGTATATCTAGATAGAGGAGCGCAACAAATCTTCTCCTCATCTTTTTTTAGCTATCTTTGTTTCTCTCCGACGAAATCAAAAGGTATACCAAATTTACTAGATTGGACGCATTATCAATTATCAATAGCACAACGAGGTATGCAATGACTTCCCATAATTCCCAAGCATGCATCATGGAATTTGATATTTTTTATCCAGATTTCATACGTATTCATCATCATAATTTCTTCTTTTATATAGCCATTGCGTCCGTTGGGTCCTCTCCTCTCCGCGCATCAATTTTCTACATGGAGTGTTGGCCTGCGTCATGATCAGAACTGTCGAGACGCAAGAACTGTCAAGTGGCTACTCTCTAGCACCACGGCTGTTGTGACAACTGACGACATATGGTCGACACATGCCTATTTCTGGTGCGGCGCCGACGAAGACAGCATAACTGATAGCTGACTGCCACGGCCGACGGCATCGCCGTCCACCGGTCCACGGCTGCTGTCTGTCTTCTCCGAAACGGCGACAACAAATTAAAACAACGTGACCGATGGGTGATTACCATGATACGGTGGCAACGACGACAACGGCAAGTCGGCAACCATGGCTGCTGCGCATTGCAGATGCCTGCCTGTTCCGGTACGGCGGCGACGAAGAACATGTGGCTGCACGTAGAAGAATGACGTCGGCCTCGGCAACGAAGACAACATGTGGCTGCACGTAGAAGAATGACGTCGGTGGTGGCGACGATGTACGTTTGAGGACATGGTCGCATCATGGTTTGAAAGAAGTTGTGTACGATCGTCCAAATCTTAGCTTCAGGAATCAGTGAAATGATAGATAAACTACTTGTACTGTTGTACCCTATAAATGTGATACATACTCCATACTCCAGTCTCTGGTTAAATGTGCATACTCCATACTACATAGATACTCCATACTATGTGTACACCACTTAAATGAAAAGGAAGCATGTGTATATATACAACTTGTTTTCACATGATACTCCATACTACATATTCTAAGCAACAGTGCAAACTCTATACTATAAAAATGGAGTATCTATGCCACTGGAAGTATATATTAAATGAACATTACATAAGCCATTGGAAGTATACATATACCCAAATATATACTTTTTCCAAACTATATATACTCCTCAGTACATACCATATACTCCTCTCAATTCCATACTATGTACTCCATACTATTACCACACTATATACTCCTTTCAACTCCACACTGTAAATACATATACTCCATGCTACATACTATATACTCATCGCTCCAAAAAAATTCAAACTCCATGATATACTATTTTCCAAACAATATACTATGTACTATTTTCCAAACAATATACTATGTACTCTTTTCCAAAATAGTATGTAGTTCTACATAGTTGAGTCAGAAGTATACAAGAGATTCCTAAAAAAAATGTTTGGGCCAGCACGTTCAACTTATAAATATCTTATCTATTCACGGTGATGCACTCGGCTGGCCAAGGAAATAGCAGGTTGTTGAACTAACACACGCCATTTATTTAATTATTTAATTAGATGTTAGTTAGCAGCCGGCTATTGGATTCTTTGGCGTCCACCAACCCGTTTGGTTTAGAGATAAGAAGGGACACGTGGAGCACAAACAACTAGGGGTAACTACCATTGCTTATAGATAAAATTTGTCCTATATATATGTATGTAGTTCGTATTGAAAACTCTAAAAAGCTTATATTTAAAAATGGAGTGAGTACTGTACTACAGACATTACTTCAGTTTATCCGATCCGACCGATCGGACGTAAATTTGCTTAACAGATCGTTTGATACATAAGTTTTTCAAGTGCAAAATACATGCACGAACCGCCAGGATCGTGTTACTCCACCAACGGATCAAATAATTCGGCGCTACTAAGGGGGTGTTTGGTACAGGGACTTTTTAGTCTCAGAGACTAGAAAAAGTCCCTAAAAAGTCCCTAGAAACCAAACGGGAGGGACTTTTTCTACAGGGACTAGAAAAAGACTCTACTAGAGAGTCTTTTTTGATTAGTCCCTGGGACTAGAAAAAGTCCTAGGACTTCTCAACCAAACACCCCCTAGGTCTTATCATAATCGTGTTTAATTCGTTAGTTAGAGCAGCTCCAACGGGCCGACCCAAACGGACGGCGATCTCGTCCGCTTTTTGTCCGTTTGGGTCGGCCGCCCGTCCGGCGTCCGCCCTGTTTTTCATATGGGTCGACAGCGCGCCCAACGCGCCGACTCATATGTGCAGGCGTGTCCGGCTGGTCGCCCAATTTTGCATTGCATTCAACATATTGTGAAATGAAAATATAGTCCGCCCAAATAAATAGTATAGTCGGCCAAATAAAAATAAAAATGTTTCACATAGTTTTACGAGCGAATAAAAGTAGATACATCTATTGGTTGTCAACATGAGTCCACATATGCTCGACCAAATCATTTTGCAGTTGCACGTGAGTTTCCCAATCACGCATGTCTTCATGAAACTGAATGAACTGCTCAAATGTTGCTGCTACTCCATGCTCAGGCACAACATTCTCATCCTGAAACTGAAAGCCTTGATCGTACAGACGTTCCGGGCGCTCGTCTTCTACGATCATATTGTGCATGATCACACAAGCAGTTATCACCTCCCATAGTTTCTGCGTGCTCCAAGTATTACCAGGATACCGAATGATGCCCCATTGAGATTGTAAAACACCAAAGGCACGCTCGACATCCTTTCTAGCACTCTCTTGCTCTTGGGCAAATCTTTTCCTTTTCTCTCCAACAGGGTCGGGTATTGTCTTTACAATAGTGTTCCACTGAGGATAGATACTGTCACCCAAATAGTACCCTTTGTCATAGTTGTGGCCGTTGACAGTAAAGTTCACCGGTGGGCTGTTGCCTTCGGCAAGCCTAGCAAACACCGGCGAGCGCTGAAGCACGTTGATATCATTGTGTGATCCAGCCATGCCAAAGAAAGAGTGCCAGATCCAGAGATCTTGAGACGCCACGGCCTCTAATATGACAGTGCAAGCCCTGACATGTCTCTTATACTGCCCTTGCCAAGCAGAAGGGCAGTTCTTCCACTCCTAGTGCATGCAGTCTATGCTGCCAAGCATCCCCGGGAAGCCCCTGCTAGCATTCATTGCCAACAAACGTGTTGTATCTGTAGCTGTCGGCTCTCTCAAGTACTCAGGGCCAAACACAGCAATCACAGCCTTGCAAAACTTATACAGGGACTCTAGGCATGTAGACTCGCTCATACGGACGTACTCGTCAATGAGATCACCGGGCACTCCGTATGCAAGCATTCGGATGGCGGCAGTGCATTTTTGATAAGAGGAGAAACCAATCTTGCCGACAGTATCCTCTTTGCACTCGAAGTAGTCATCATAGCCGACTACTCCCTCTCTAATACGGTTGAAAACATGCCTACTCATACGGAACCGGCGGCGGAATTGGTGATGTTTGAACAACGGGTTTGTTGTATCAAAGTAGTCCTTCCAGAGAAGGAAATGCCCGCTCTCTCGGTTACGATTCAACGCCGGAAGGTGGCGCAGAATTGAGCCACAGAACAACGGTCGCTGGTTGTTGAGGTGGTGATGGACCAACACGGCAGCCAATATCTCCTCCTCGTCATCGGACGACGAATCGTCGGAGTCGCAAATGAAATTATGGAAAAAGAACTCATCGGCGGAGTCCATTTTCGTACCTTGAAAAACAGCCGAACAGCTTGCGGGCGTCGAAGAAGGAGACTGCCGGCGAGGGGAGACGCGGCGCGCACAGACCAGCTAGCTGCTCGGCCGGCGTCCGACGAGTGTGCCGGTCGTATGTGGCGGGGGCGGCCAGGCGTCTTCTTGGTCTTGGGCGGCTGTACGGTGGGGAAGCGGCGGCGGCGCGCGACTGGGGACAGGGGCGGCGTTACTGGGCGGATGTGGAGGCGGCGGCAGCTGGAGGAAGAGTCGCCGCAAAAATGGACGGCGGCGTCGGTGACGAAGGAGGCGGGGGGCGAGGGTTGCTTGTTGGTGGGAGGGGGGGAGGCCAATGTGCCACAGACCAGCGGGCCCGGGGACAGGAGTAGACGACCGCGCGCGTGTTCGTCGCGTGTTCGCACCGACCCAAATCAGGCTCAAAAATGGGCCGGAAATGGGTCGCCCGCGGACGAAAAACGGACGCGCGTCAGTTTAGATCGGCGCGTTGGGCCGCCTTTTCTATCCGCGTCAATCTAAACAGACGGTCATGGACGAATTGGATCGCCCCATTAGAGTTGCTCTTAGTTACAATAAGCCAGGATCGGAGGAAGGTCGCGGGTCGTACGTGCTGCACGCCGTGGCGTCGTAGTCACACTCACAGTCACACGTCACACCTCACAGTGCTGGCTTCACAGCTGAGTGCATTTACACCGGCCGGTCATGTCGCCTCCGTCTACACACACATATCCGCGTGCGGTCGCCGTCGCAGACATATATACCGGTGATAATTAATAATTCCGGTGGGAGAGGATAATTCGAGAGAAAGGAGATGAAAAGTAGCTGTGCTGTGAGGATAGTTCCGGAAAGACCCAAGCCGGTGAGTGACATCCAAAGCCTGCTACCCGGGCGATCAACATGGCAGTTGGCCGGGCAATCATTGGGATCCGGGTGGCCGCATCTTGTCAGAGGAGCGCCAGGTCAAATATCTCGTGTGTTCCGGATGTTTTTTTTACTTAGTGTTTTTGGGGGTGATGAGCGACGCCTAGTCAAAGGAAGAAAACGGACAATATGATTTTGATGTAATAGTTTTACATTTTGCATTTTGCTTCTTGCTGTATTTTCTTTGTACTAGATACTGTTTTCCTGGATGATTGTTAGATATAAAATGCACTTAAGGCTATGTTTGATAGCAAAGTATCATATAAACCAAAGTATCAAAAACTACAGTAATTTAACCTGTAGATATAAAATACCACAGTTTTAACATAACAAAGTTTTTTGGAGTATTGAGAATACAGAGCACATGTTTGGCTACACCACACAATGCTGTAAAAATTGCTGCCAGTCGCATAGAGCTAGCCGTTGCTACACGTGCAGCTGGCCGGTTGTATACTGTTTCTGTTCGTCAATCTAGCCAGGTAGCTAGGCCTTGCCATTCGCAGGCATGCACAAAACGATGGAACGACTTTCTTGTATTTTTTTTGACACGGATCCAATACCTACCCAGCCAAGCTATCTCATACGCATAAGGGAACAGGCTGGACTGGGGATCAGCACGGCCGTTCAGAGGCAGGAGCTGACGGCCGGCACGAGGCGACGGCGTGAGCGAGAGGTGTTTGTTGGGGCAGCGACGGCGGCGGAGGTTATGGCTTGATAGCAAGACGAGTCTCTTGAGAATAGCTAGCGACGGGATCTTTTCTTTCCCTTGCTCTGTTTTAAAAAAAAAAGTTCGGAGCTCTTTTTTTTATGCAGAGAATTTACCACAGTATTGGAAATACTCTGGTTTTGATAATGCAGTTTTTTTGCAAGCCAAACAGGTCAGTGTAAATAAAACCATGGTAAGTAAAAAAACTGTAGTATTTTGAAAATATTTAGAAAATACTTTGCTATCAAACAGGGCCTAAGCATCTATGTATGACGCAACACCGCCAGCACAGAGGAATGGCAGCAATAACTTCTATCACCGGCACATGATAGTAACAGATCGATCAATTGTCGCCTTAAATTTAGCTATACTTACATGGTCCCCCATAAGAGATCACCATACCGTAATATGGCTTTCGGATTGATCATTTTATTTTCTAGTCATCATCGCATTCGACCTTCTATTAGTACTTTAAGTAGGAGGGCCTGCATTGTCATGACCAGCGTGTGGCCCTCTAATCATAGGTGTCCATCCATT
This sequence comes from Triticum aestivum, assembly GCF_018294505.1. Taxonomy (NCBI): domain Eukaryota; kingdom Viridiplantae; phylum Streptophyta; class Magnoliopsida; order Poales; family Poaceae; genus Triticum; species Triticum aestivum. Next base: position 723,463,376 of record NC_057813.1, read on the forward strand.
CTTGATGGTTTCCTGGGACAGAAGAATTAACCACGCAAGCTAAAATATCTACATGCTTAACCAGTGCAGCTCTATAAGCTAGAATATCTGGATGGTTTTTCGATCGTGGACAGGAAACTAATCCTCCAAGCAAGCTAAAATATTGACAATCGCATCTTCAACATCTCCATCACATACACTATAGCTCAGCATGATTTTTGTAATGGACGAATATGGAAAACGCCTTACGCTTTACGGATGAATGCTTATTTCGATTCTCTGAGCTATTATGAGCCGATCTATCGACCTACCTGGCCATCCACCCGTGAAATGAAATTAAAGACGAGTGGTGATCTGAATTTGACGTGTCCCACGTATGATCAAAATTGAAGAAAATATGCCCTAGAGGCAATAATAAAGTTATTATTTATTTCCTCATATCATGACAAATGTTTATTATTCATGCTAGAATTGTATTAACCGGAAACATGATACATGTGTGAATACATAGACAAACATATAGTCACTAGTATGCCTCTACTTGACTAGCTCATTAATCAAAGATGGTTATGTTTCCTAACCATAGACATGTGTTGTCATTTGATTAATGGGATCACATCATTAGAAGAATGATGTGATTGACATGACCCATTCCGTTAGCCTAGCACTTGATCGTTTAGTATATTGCTATTGCTTTCTTCATGACTTATACATGTTCCTGTAACTATGAGAATTATGCAACTCCCGTTTACCGGAGGAACACTTTGGGTACTACCAAACGTCACAACGTAACTGGGTGATTATAAAGGAGTACTACAGGTGTCTCCGAAGGTACACGTTGAGTTGGCGTATTTCGAGATTAGGTTTTGTCACTCCGATTGTCGGAGAGGTATCTCTGGGCCCTCTCGGTAATGCACATCATTATAAGCCTTGCAAGCAATGTGACCAAATGAGTTGGTTACGGGATGATGCATTACGGAACGAGTAAAGAGACTTGCCGGTAACGATATTGAACTAGGTATTGGATACCGACGATCAAATCTCGGGCAAGTAACATACCGATGACAAAGGGAACAACGTATGTTGTTATGCGGTTTGACCGATAAAGATCTTCGTAGATTATGTAGGAACCAATATGGGCATCCAGGTTCCGCTATTGGTTATTGACCGAGAATAGTTCTAGGTCATGTCTACATAGTTCTTGAACCCGTAGGGTCCACACGCTTAACGTTACGATGACAGTTTTATTATGAGTTTATAAGTTTTGATGTACCGAAGTTTGTTCGGAGTCCCGGATGTGATCACGGACGTAACGAGGAGTCTCGAAATGGTCGAGACATAAAGATCGATATATTGGAAGCCTATATTTGGACATCGGAATCGTTCCGGGTGAAATCGGCATTTTACCGGAGTACCGGGAGGTTACCGGAACCCCCCGGGGGGTTATTGGGCCTACATGGGCCTCGAGGGAGAAGAGGGAAGGAGGCAGGAGGGGGCCGCGCGCCCCTCTCCTTCCTAGTCCGAATAGGACAAGGGAAGGGGGGCGCCCCCCCCCCCCTTCCTTCCCCTCTTCCTCCTCTTTCCCCCTTCTCCTATTCCAACTAGGAAAGAAGGGAGTCCTACTCCCGGTGGGAGTAGGACTCCCCCCTTGGCGCGCCCTCCTTGGCCGACCGCCTCCTCCCCCCTGGCTCCTTTATATACGGGGGCGGGGGGCACCCCATAGACACACAAGTTGATCTACGGATCGTTCCTTAGCCGTGTGCGGTGCCCTCCTCCACCATATTCCACCTCGGTCATATCGTCGCGGAGTTTAGGCGAAGCCCTGCGTCGGTAGAGCATCATCATCGTCACCACGCCGTCGTGCTGACGGAACTCATCCCCGAAGCTTTGCTGGATCGGAGCCCGGGGATCGTCATCGAGCTGAACGTGTGCTAAACTCGGAGGTGCCGTACGTTCAGTACTTGGATCGGTCGGATCGTGAAGACGTACGACTACATCAACCGCGTTGTCATAACGCTTCCGCTTACGGTCTACGAGGGTATGTGGACAACACTCTCTCCTCTCGTTGCTATGCCATCACCATGATCTTGCGTGTACGTAGGAATTTTTTTGAAATTACTACGTTCCCCAACAGTGGCATCCGAGCCTAGGTTTTATGCGTTGATGTTATATGCACGAGTAGGACACAAGTGAGTTGTGGGCGATACAAGTCATACTGCTTACCAGCATGTCATACTTTGGTTCGGCGGTATTGTGAGATGAAGCGGCCCGGACCGACATTACGCATACGCTTACGCGAGACTGGTTTCACCGTTGCGAGCACTCGTGCTTAAAGGTGGCTGGCGGGTGTCTGTCTCTCTCACTTTAGCTGAATCGAGTGTGGCTACGCCCGGTCCTTTCGAAGGTTAAAACAGCACCAACTTGAAGAACTATCATTGTGGTTTTTATGCGTAGGTAAGAACGGTTCTTGCTAAAGCCAGTAGCAGCCACATAAAATTTGCAACAACAAAGTAGAGGACGTCTAACTTGTTTTTGCAGGGCATGTTGTGATGTGATATGGTCAAGACGTGATGCTATATTTTATTGTATGAGATGATCATGTTTTGTAACCGAAGTTATCGGCAACTGGCAGGAGCCATATGGTTGTCGCTTTATTGTATGAAATGCAAATGCCCTGTAATTGCTTTACTTTATCTCTAAGCGGTAGCGATAGTCGTAGAAGCAATAGATGGCGTAATGACAACGATGCTACGATGGAGATCAAGTGTCGCGCCGGTGATGATGGTGATCACGACGGTGCTTCGAAGATGGAGATCACAAGCACAAGATGATGATGGCCATATCATATCACTTATATTGATTGCATGTGATGTTTATCCTTTATGCATCTTATCTTGCTTTGATTGACGGTAGCATTTTAAGATGATCTCTCACTAATAATCAAGAAGTGTTCTCCCTGAGTATGCACCGTTGCGAAAGTTCTTCGTGCTGAGACACCACGTGATGATCGGGTGTGATAGGCTCTACGTTCAAATACAACGGGTGCAAAACAGTTGCACACGCGGAATACTCAGGTCATACTTGACGAGCCTAGCATATACAGATATGGCCTCGGAACACGGAGACCGAAAGGTCGAACGTGAATCATATAGTAGATATGATCAACATAGTGATGTTCACCATTGAAACTACTCCATCTCACGTGATGATCGGACATGGTTTAGTTGATTTGGATCACGTGATCACTTAGATGACTAGAGAGATGTCTGTCTAAGTGGGAGTTCTTAAGTAATATGATTAATTGAACTTAAATTTATCATGAACTTAGTACCTGATAGTATTTTGCTTGTCTATGTTTGTTTGTAGATCGATGGCTCGTGCTGTTGTTCCGTTGAATTTTAATGCGTTCCTTGAGAAAGCAAAGTTGAAAGATGATGGTAGCAATTACACGGACTGGGTCCGTAACCTGAGGATTAGCCTCATTGCTGCATAGAAAAGTTACATCCTGGAAGCACCGCTGGGTGCCAGGCCTGCTGCTGATGCAACTGACGACGTTAAGAACGTCTGGCAGAGCAAAGCTGATGACTACTCGATAGTTCAGTGTGCCATGCTTTACGGCTTAGAACCGGGTCTTCAACGACGTTTTGAACGTCATGGAGCATATGAGATGTTCCAGGAGTTGAAGTTAATATTTCAAGCAAATGCCCGGATTGAGAGATATGAAGTCTTCAATAAGTTCTATAGCTGCAAGATGGAGGAGAATAGTTCTGTCAGTGAACATATACTCAAAATGTCTGGGTATAATAATCACTTGATTCAACTCGGAGTTAATCTTCCTGATGATAGTGTCATTGACAGAGTTCTTCAATCACTTCCACCAAGCTACAAGAGCTTCATGATGAACTATAATATGCATGGGATGAACAAGACTATTCCGAGCTCTTCGCGATGCTAAAAGCCGCGGAGGTAGAAATCAAGAAGGAGCATCATGTGTTGATGGTTAACAAGACCACCAGTTTCAAGAAAAAGGGCAAAGGGAAGAAGAAGGGGAACTTTAAAAAGAACAGCAAGCAAGTTGCTGCTCAAGAGAAGAAACCCAAGTCTGGACCTAAGCCTGAAACTGAGTGCTTCTACTGCAAGCAGACTGGACACTGGAAGCGGAACTGCCCCAAGTATTTGGCGGATAAGAAGGATGGCAAAGTGAACAAAGGTATATGTGATATACATGTTATTGATGTGTACCTTACTAATACTCGCAGTAGCATCTGGGTATTTGATACTGGTTCTGTTGCTAATATTTGCAACTCGAAACAGGGACTACGGATTAAGCGAAGATTGTCTAAGGACGAGGTGACGATGCGCGTGGGAAATGGTTCCAAAGCCGATGTGATCGCGGTCGGCACGCTACCTCTACATCTACCATCGGGATTAGTTTTAGACCTAAATAATTGTTATTTGGTGCCAGCGTTGAGCATGAACATTATATTTGGATCTTGTTTGATGCGAGACGGTTATTCATTTAAATCAGAGAATAATGGTTGTTCTATTTATATGAGTAATATCTTTTATGGTCATGCACCCTTGAAAAGTGGTCTATTTTTATTGAATCTCGATAGTAGTGATACACATATTCATAGTGTTGAAACCAAAAGATGCAGAGTTGATAACGATAGTGCAACTTATTTGTGGCACTGCCGTTTAGGTCATATCGGTGTAAAGCGCATGAAGAAACTCCATACTGATGGGCTTTTGGAATCACTTGATTATGAATCACTTGGTACTTGCGAACCGTGCCTCATGGGCAAGATGACTAAAACGCCGTTCTCCGGAACTATGGAGCGAGCAACTGATTTGTTGGAAATCATACATACTAATGTTTGTGGTCCAATGAATGTTGAGGCTCGCGGCGGGTATCGTTATTTTCTCACCTTCACAGATGATTTGAGCAGATATGGGTTTATCTACTTGTTGAAACACAAGTCTGAAACATTTGAAAAGTTCAAAGAATTTCAGAGTGAAGTGGAAAATCATCGTAACAAGAAAATAAAATTTCTACGATCTGATCATGGAGGAGAATATTTGAGTTACGAGTTTGGTCTACACTTGAAACAATGCGGAATAGTTTCGCAACTCACGCCACCTGGAACACCACAATGAAATGGTGTGTCCGAACGTCGTAATCGTACTTTACTAGATATGGTGCGATTTATGATGTCTCTTACTGATTTACCGCTATCGTTTTGGGGTTATGCTTTAGAGACGGCCGCATTCACGTTAAATAGGGCACCATCAAAATCCGTTGAGACGACGCCTTATGAACTATGGTTTGGCAAGAAACCAAAGTTGTCGTTTCTTAAAGTTTGGGGCTGCGATGCTTATGTGAAGAAACTTCAACCAGATAAGCTCGAACCCAAATCGGAGAAATGTGTCTTCATAGGATACCCAAAAGAGACTATTGGGTACACCTTCTATCACAGATCTGAGGGCAAGATTTTCGTTGCTAAAATCGAATCCTTTCTAGAGAAGGAGTTTCTCTCGAAAAAAGTGAGTGGGAGGAAAGTAGAACTTGATGAGATAACTGTATCTACTCCCTTATTGGAAAGTAGTTCATCACAAGAACCAGTTCCTGTGACAACAACACCAATTAGTGAGGAAGCTAATGATATTGATCATGAAACTTCAGATCAAGTTTCTACTGAACCTCGTAGGTCTACCAGAGTAAGATCCGCACCAGAGTGGTACGGTAATCCAATTCTGGAAGTCATGTTGCTTGACCATGATGAACCTACGAACTATGAGGAAGCGATGATGAGCTCAGATTCCGCAAAATGGCTAGAGGCCATGAAATCTGAGATGGGATCCATGTATGAAAACAAAGTATGGACTTTGGTTGACTTGCCCGATGATCGGCAAGCAATTGAGAATAAATGGATCTTTAAGAAGAAGACTGACGTTGATGGTAATGTAACTGTCTATAAAGCTCGACTTTTTGCGAAAGGTTTTCGACAAGTTCAAGGAGTTGACTACGATGAGACTTTCTCACCCGTAGCGATGCTTAAGTCTGTCTGAATCATGTTAGCTATTGCTGCATTTCATAATTATGAAATTTGGCAAATGGATGTCAAAACTGCATTCTTGAATGGATTTCTGGAAGAAGAGTTGTATATGATGCAGCCAGAAGGTTTTGTAGATCCAAAAGGTGCTAACAAAGTGTGCAAGCTCCAGTGTTCCATTTATGGACTAGTGCAAGCATCTCGGAGTTGGAATAAACGCTTTGATAGTGTGATCAAAGCATATGGTTTTATACAGACTTTTGGAGAAGCCTGTATTTACAAGAAAGTGAGTGGGAGCTCTGTAGCATTTCTGATATTATATGTAGATGACATATTATTAATTAGAAATGATATAGAATTTCTGGATAGCATAAAGGGATACTTGAATAAAAGTTTTTCAATGAAAGATCTCGGTGAAGCTGCTTACATATTGGGCATCAAGATCTATAGAGATAGATCAAGACGCTTAATAGGACTTTCACAAAGCACATACCTTGATAAAATTTTGAAAAAGTTCAAAATGGATCAGGCAAAGAAAGGGTTCTTGCCTGTACTACAAGGTGTGAAGTTGAGTCAAACTCAATGCCCGACCACAGCAGAAGATAGAGAGAAAATGAAAGATGTTCCCTATGCTTCAGCCATAGGCTCTATCATGTATGCAATGCTGTGTACCAGACCTGACGTATGCTTAGCAATAAGCTTGGCAGGAAGGTACCAAAGTAATCCAGGAGTGGATCACTGGACATCGGTCAAGAACATCCTGAAATACCTGAAAAGGACTAAGGATATGTTTCTCGTATATGGAGGTGACAAAGAGCTAGTCGTAAATGCTTACGTCGATGCAAGCTTTGACACTGATCCGGACGATTCTAAATCGCAAACCGGATACGTGTTTTTATTAAACGGTGGAGCTGTAAGTTGGTGCAGTTCTAAACAAAGCGTCGTGGCGAGGTCTACATGTGAAGCAGAGTACATAGCTGCTTCGGAAGCAGCAAATGAAGGAGTCTGGATGAAGGAGTTCATTTCTGATCTAGGTGTCATACCTAGTGCATCGGGACCAATGAAAATCTTCTGTGACAATACTGGTGCAATTGCCTTGGCAAAGGAATCCAGATTTCACAAGAGGACCAAGCACATCAAGAGACACTTCAATTCCATTCGGGACCAAGTGCAAGTGGGAGACATAGAGATTTGCAAGATACATACGGATCTGAATGTTGCAGACTCGTTGACTAAGCCACTCTCACGAGCAAAACATGATCAGCACCAAGACTCCATGGGTGTTAGAATCATTACTATGTAATCTAGATTATTGACTCTAGTGCAAGTGGGAGACTGAAGGAAATATGCCCTAGAGGCAATAATAAAGTTATTATTTATTTCCTCATATCATGACAAATGTTTATTATTCATGCTAGAATTGTATTAACCGGAAACATGATACATGTGTGAATACATAGACAAACATATAGCCACTAGTATGCCTCTACTTGACTAGCTCATTAATCAAAGATGGTTATGTTTCCTAACCATAGACATGTGTTGTCATTTGATTAATGGGATCACATCATTAAAAGAATGATGTGATTGACATGACCCATTCCGTTAGCCTAGCACTTGATCGTTTAGTATATTGCTATTGCTTTCTTCATGACTTATACATGTTCCTGTAACTATGAGAATTATGCAACTCCCATTTACCGGAGGAACACTTTGGGTACTACCAAACGTCACAACGTAACTGGGTGATTATAAAGGAGTACTACAGGTGTCTCCGAAGGTACATGTTGAGTTGGCGTATTTCGAGATTAGGTTTTGTCACTCCGATTGTCGGAGAGGTATCTCTGGGCCCTCTCGGTAATGCACATCATTATAAGCCTTGCAAGCAATGTGACCAAATGAGTTGGTTACGGGATGATGCATTACGGAATGAGTAAAGAGACTTGCCGGTAACGAGATTGAACTAGGTATTGGGTACCGACGATCAAATCTCGGGCAAGTAACATACCGATGACAAAGGGAACAACGTATGTTGTTATGCGGTTTGACCGATAAAGATCTTCATAGAATATGTAGGAACCAATATGGGCATCCAGGTTCCGCTATTGGTCATTGACCGAGAATAGTTCTAGGTCATGTCTACATAGTTCTCGAACCCGTAGGGTCCGCACGCTTAACGTTACGATGATAGTTTTATTATGAGTTTATAAGTTTTGATGTACTGAAGTTTGTTTGGAGTCCCGGATGTGATCACGGACGTAACGAGGAGTCTCGAAATGGTCGAGACATAAAGATCGATATATTGGAAGCCTATATTTGGACATCGGAATCGTCCCGGGTGAAATCGGCATTTTATCGGAGTACCGGGAGGTTACCGGAACCCCCCGGGGGGTTATTGGGCCTACATGGGCCTCGAGGGAGAAGAGGGAAGGAGGCAGGAGGGGGCCGCGTGCCCCTCCCCTTCCTAGTCCGAATAGGACAAGGGAAGGGGGGCGGCGCCCCCCCTTTCCTTCCCCTCTTCCTCCTCTTTCCCCCCTTCTCAGGACTCCCCCCTTGGCGCGCCCTCCTTGGCCGGCCGCCTCCTCCCCCCTGGCTCCTTTATATAGGGGGGCGGGGGGTACCCCATAGACACACAAGTTGATCTGCGGATCATTCCTTAGCCGTGTGCGGTGCCCCCCTCCACCATATTCCACCTCGGTCATATCTTCGCGGAGTTTAGGCGAAGCCCTGCGCCGGTAGAGCATCATCATCGTCACCACGCCGTCGTGCTGACGGAACTCATCCCCGAAGCTTTGCTGGATCGGAGCCCGGGGATCGTCATCGAGCTGAACGTGTGCTGAACTCGGAGGTGCCGTATTTCGGTACTTGGATCAGTCGGATCATGAAGACGTACGACTACATCAACCGCGTTGTCATAACTCTTCCGCTTACGGTCTACGAGGATACGTGGACAACACTCTCTCCTCTCGTTGCTATGCCATCACCATGATCTTGCGTGTACGTAGGAATTTTTTTGAAATTACTACGTGCCCCAACAAAAATCACATGTGATCTGCCTCTAGCTAGCTAGATGGATGGTAATGAGGAAGAGAAAAAAAATAGACTGCTCATATGCATGAATGCACGGTCAACTTAATTGATTGGGTGGATCTGAAGGAAGCACAATATGTATTTTCAGTTGGGTAGGTCGAATGAGAGGACCCCGTTTCGAGTTCATTTGGGTATAAGGCATGCATCATTTAGTTTACTATTGTGCCTTTACATGCATCTTATCATGTTCAATGCGTGATTCGGGCAGTTCCTATGCAATATGCATGCATGAGATGCTTGGGGGTCTCGGTGAAAACTAAACTGAGATGCGTGAGATATTTTCAAGTGACATGACTCGGCTTGAACGGGTTTGGAAGCGCATCCATTTACACTTTAACATTTGTTCTCCACCCGCATCAGTTCGACGCATGAATCGAAGAGCATAATTTCATTATCAGACAACAGACTTAACAAATAACGTGCATTGAAGTGTTCTATTTTCATCATTCGAATTGCGAAGCTATTGTCTGATACATAGAGCAAATTTTCTAGTAGAAAGTATATTTTGTGGGCACAGAAGGAATAAAAATGAATAACATGAGAGAAAAATACGGAGACACAATGTTAAGCCCAACCCACAATTTCAACAGAAACTGAGCCCACCGTCAACAACCTTTTTTGGGACAATATTAGATATTTTTTGAGATCTCTACCATCACATTGATATTAGAATTTACATGAACACACGTGTATACAAACAAATAGTTATGTATACACTATAATTTATTCAATATTCAAAAGCTCATTCAAGAAGACATTTGTTACACCAATAATTAAAATTTAGAAGATTCACTTATATGCATTATAGCTGCATATATGACCCATAGTACTTTAATTACTCCCCTATATCAAAATATAAGACTTTTTTGATACAACAGGAGTATAAAAAACGACTTATATTTGAATACAGAGGGAGTAATATTTTAGTACTATTTTTATGTGGTTAGTTATCTCAACTAAGTAATATGATAAAACTAAATTCTAATAGGTATAAAATTTAGTACAAAAATATATTTAATTTTTTTGTATTACACAAAAGAATTATTAAGAGCTGTATCAAGAGGGTAAGGTAGCGGTGCTTTTACAGCGAGTTGAATCAGAAACGGAATATGTGTGTGTGGGAGAGACGTGTGACGTAAGAATTTTGACTGACAGGACATAGAAAAATAGTTACGCTGAGCAAGAGTGAGAGAATTGTGAAGATGAAGATGAAGGGAGGTAGTCAGAAAGGTCGATGGAATCATCTTCGGCTTGACCTGCGAGATAGGAATCATGAATACCTTGTGTTTTGCATAACCTCACTTAAGATGATAAATGACATTAGTTGGCCATAAAAAATTTGGTTAAGGATATGAAGTCCTTGTTTATTTGAAGTCTTTATTTTAATTGTTTAATTGGTTGTTTCTATTTGATTTAATTTATTAAAAACGACATGTTTCTACAATCGTGTTAACAGTGATACTATTTTCATATTGGAGGGCTTTGGTGAATTCTAGCAACAATACAACACAAAGTGGGGGGCACCATAACAATGTGGGTAAGAACAGAACAAAGAAAAACACCACGGCGCTAAACTTGCCTAGTCTGAATTCCGTCAATGGAAGGCAAGGGGGTGGGACACAGAGCACCTAGACCACATCACGACCAATGCGAGGCACCTCCGTCGCACGACCAAGACTCCTGCATGAAACCGAATCAACGTACCCCCCACCATGAGCCCCTAGAGAGTCGGCAAGTGGGTTGCAGGATCCGGCGAGACTGAAGGAGGAGACCATTGAGGAAGTCCGACGAAGCTGTGCATTGCGCCCTAGATGCCCACGCCCCGAGAAGCAGCCCAAACCAAGCATGGCGATCAACATCTTCTAGTCCAACATCGAGGACTTCATGAACAACCAAAACAGTGTCTTCAAGAAGGGGACGGCGCTACAACACCGGTGATGTCCAATCCGGTGAACCGGACCTAGAGTTTTCCTTGGTGCGCGAATAGGGGCACGGTGAAAGGTAACTCTAGTTGATAAGTAATACTAGAGATAATGCGTCAGTTTATCCGATCGATGCAAATTTGCTTAACAGATCGTTTGATACACAAGTTGTTCAAGTGCAAAAGACATGCACGAACCACCCGGATCGTGTCACTCCAACGGATCAAATAATTCGGCGCTACTAGTGCACATCATAATCGTGATTAACTCTTTAGTTACTTATAAGGAAAAAGTCCATTTTAAACCCTGAACTCGTAGACGTCCGGCGAAACGACCCCCCAAGTCGAAATCCCGGTTGATTGTACCCTGAACTATGCAATCCCGGTCTAAATCAAACCTTCGAGTCATTTGGATGGCCGGGATTGCTGGGATTTCGCTGAGGGCACACACCTCCACCCTGCTGGGCCGGCCCGCTTTATCTTTTTTCTTTGAGAAATAAAAATTCACAAAGGGCGCTACACACCTTGCTTCTGCTGGGCCGGCCCGCTTTTGCTTTTTTGTTAAAAAAAGCGCACGGTGTGCTTTGAACACGCGACCCCGTACTGATTTCAAAAAAACATTTTCTTACAATGACGTTCAATGAAATTTAAATATTGTTTAATGGATATCACAAAATGTTCAACATGTATTAAATATTGTTCAGGGTATATCACGAAAATGTTCAATTTTTATTCGAATTTTTTAACGTATGTAAAAAATGTCCAAAATATATTTTTAAAGAATTGAACGTATTTAAAAAATCACATTTGTTTCCAAGAATTGCTGAAAACTTTGAAGAAAAAAGAAATCTATCGCGATACATTGTACTTTAAAATTAGCGCTGCAGTATAGACGTACTGAGTAGGTAGCTAGTGTGGTTGCCATCGCTGCTATTTATTCACGTTTTCAAATTTTGTTCACAATTTTAAATTGTTCAGTGTACAACAAAAAATGTTCAATGGATATTTAAATGGTTTTTCAGCGCATATCACAAAATTGTTCAATTTGTAGTTAAAAATTCTTCAGATTATATTACAAAAATGTTCAATATATAAAATTTTGTTCATCGTATATCACGAAATGTATAAAATTTTGTTCATCGTATATCACGAAAATGTATAATATGTTTTCAATTATTTCAATGGATATAAAAAAAATGTTTGCTGTGTAGTAAAAAAATTGTTCATCGTACACTTAAAAAATGTTCGTCGGATATAAATTTTTGTTCATGTTTTCAATAGTTGTTCACGTTTTAACAGTTTGTTGAGTTTTAAATTTCTTCAAGAAAACATTGTTCATTTTCTTGAACGAAGATTAAAAAAATGGATCTGCCGCTGATTATACTACTTGAACATTACGCTGTGCTCTAATATCGGTCCCAATTGCTAGTTGCACTGGCTATCGTCACGGCTATCCAGCGAAAGGTCGTGGGTACGAATCCAACCAGCGGCAAACTTTTTAGGTCGTTTCGTTTTTTTTCGTACGTTCGCTTGTTTCCTGGCAATGGGCCGGCCCGTTTGTGCGAGCCCTAACGCGGAATCTCTTCTGTTTGACGCTATTCGCGATTCTGCCGCAAAAGAGCGACAGAAAAATAAAGATGAATTTTTTTAAGCAAACAAAAAAATAAATGGGCTGGCCCAGCGCGGAGGACGGGTGCTCCTTGACCCACCAGCTAGACAAATCCCGGTTAACATTTGTCAGGGTTTGATTTAGACCGGGATTGCATAGTTCAGGGTGTAATCGACCGGGATTTCGACTTGGGTGTTTGTTTCGCCGAACGTCTACGAGTTCAAGGTTTAAAATGGACTTTTTCCTACTTATAATTAAGCTAGGATCGGAGGAAGGTCGCGGGTCGTACGTGCTGCACGCAGTGGCGTCGTACTCACACTCACAGTCACACGTCACACCTCACAGCCTGTCTGGCTTCACAGCTGAGTGCATTTATCACCGGCCGGTCACATCGCCTCCGTCCGTACACACGGATTTTCCCGTGCGGTCGCCGTCGCGGACATTTATACCGGTGATGATCATTCCGGTGAGAGAGGATAATTCGAGAGAAAGGAGATGAAAAGTAGCTGTGCTGTGATGGAAGTCATGCATGCAGGTGCAGTGGTGCCGCCGGCTTCACTATAGCAGCGTAACGCCTACATAGTTCCGGAAAGACCCAAACCGGTGAGTGACATCCAAAGCCTGCTACTCGGCGATCGACATGGCAATTGGCCGGGCAATCATTGGGATCCGGGTGGCCGGATCTTGTCACAGGAGCGCCAGGTCAAATATCTCGTGTGTTCCGGATGTTTTTTTCACTTAGTGTTTTTTTGGGGGGGTGGGGGTTGATGAGCGACGCCTAGTCGAAGGAAGAAAACGGCCAATATGAATTTTGATGTAACAATTTTATATTTTGCATTTTGCGTTTTGCCGTATTTTGTTTTTACTAGGTACTGTTTTCCTGGATGATTGTTAGACATAAAATGCACTTTAGCATCTATGTATAACGCAACACCGCCAGCACAGAGGAATGGCAGCAATAACTTCTATCACCGGCACATGATAGTAACAGATCGATCAATTGTCGCCTTAAATTTAGCTATACTTACATGGTCCCCCATAAGAGATCACCATACAGTAATATTGCTTTCTGATTGATCATTTTATTTTCTAGTCGGCATCGCATTCGACCTTCTGTTAGTACTTTAAGTAGGAGGGCCTGCATTGTCATGACCAGCGTGTGGCCCTCTAATCATAGGTGTCCATCCATTCTTGATGGTTTCCTGGGACAGAAGAATTAACCACCCAAGCTAAAATATCTACATGCTTAACCAGTGCAGCTCTATAAGCTAAAATATCTAGATGGTTTTTCGATCTTGGACAGGAAAACTAATCCTCCAAGCAAGCTAAAATATCGACAATCATATCTGGTCGACATCTCCATCACATACACTATAGCTCAGCATGATTTTCGTAATGGACGAATATGGAAAACGCCTTAGGCTTTATGGATGAATGCTTCTTTCGATTCTCTGAACTATTATGAGCCGATCGATCGACCTACGTACCTGGCCATCCACTCGTGAAATGAAATTAAAGACGAGTGGTGATCTGAATTTGACGTGTCCCACGTATGATCAAAATCACATGTGATCTGCCTCTAGCTAGCTAGATGGATGGTAATGAGGAAGAGAAAAAATAGACTGCTATGCACGAATGCAAGGTCAACTTAATTAAGAGAAAAAAAATAGACTGCTATGCAAGAATGCAAGGTCAACTTAATTAATTGGGTGGATCTGACGGAAGAACATAATGTAGTCTCAGTTGGGTAGGTCAAATGAGAGGACCCCATTTTGAGTTCATTAGGGTATAAGGCATGAAACATTTAGTTTACTATTGTGCGTTTACATGCATCTTCTCGTGTTCAATGATTCAGGCAGTTCCTATGCAATATGAATGCATGAGATGCTTGGGGGTCTCGGTGAAAACTAAACTAAGATGCATGAGATATTTTCAAGTGATGTGACTTGGCTTGAACGGGTTTGGAGGGGCATGCATTTACACGTTGACATTTGTTCTACACCCGCATCAGTTCAACACATGAATCAAAGATCATAATTTTATTATCAGACAACAGACTTAACAAGTAACGTGCATTGAAGTGTTTTATTTTAATCATTTGAATTGCAAAGCTATTGTCAGATACATAGAGCAATTTTTCTTATACAAAGTATATTTGGTGGGCACAGAAGGATAAAAATGAATAACATGAGAGAAAATATGGAGACACAATGTTAAGCCCAAACGACAATTTCAACATAAACTGAACCCACTGTTAACAACCTTTTTTGGGACAATATTAGATATTTTTTGAGATCTCCACCATCACATAGATGTTAGAATTTACGTGAACACACGTGTATACACACAAATACTTATGTATACACTATAATTTATTCAATCTTCAAAAGCTCATTCAAAGAAGACATTTGTTACAACAATAATTAAAATTTAGAACATTCACTTATATACATTATAGCTGCATATATGACCCATAATACTTTAACTACTCCCCCTATATCAAAATATAAAACTTTTTTGATACAACAGGAGTATCAAAAAACGTCTTATATTTGAATACAAGAGGGAGTAATATTTTAGTATTGTTTTTATGTGGTTAGTTATCTCAACTAGGTAATAAAAATTATACTCATTAAGTTTATAATATGACAAGACTAAATTTTAAATGGAATAAAGTTTAGTACACAAATATATTTAATTTTTTGTATTACATGATTTTTTTTATTAAGAGTTGTATCAAGATGGTAAGGGAGTGGTGCTTTTATAGCAAGTTGAATCAGAAATGGAAGATGTGCGCGGGAGAGACGAGTGACATAAGATCCTTGACTGACAGGACATAGAAAAAGGGTCATGCCGAGCAAGAGTGAGAAAATTGTGAAAATGGAGATAAAGGGAGGTAGTAAAAAACCGTCGATGCAATTGTCTTCAGCTTGAGCTAGGAGATAGGAATCATGGGACACCTTGTGTTTCCCATGGCCTCACTTAAGATGATAAATGACATTAGTTGAGCCATAAAATGTTTGGTTAGGGATATGACAGTCTTGTTTATTTGAAGTCTTTATTTTAATTGTTTAACTGCTTGTTTCTGTTTGATTTAATTCATTAAATTCCTATAGTTATCACCTTTAATCCCTCGACCCAAATTCATCCCATGATCATGGCATGTGGTTGAGACCCGAAAATATTTGTATTACAATTTATTTTGGCCAAAACAAACAAAACCCATTATCTTTTCCAAATCCCTAAAATAGAGATTCCAACTAAAAGTATTCATTTTCTAAAAAATATTAAAAATCATTTATGAGGTCTATTATATGTAAGATTTCTATTCCATTCAAAAAATATTACTTGGATTTTTTAAAGTATTTTATTTAAATTGTGTTTTAGAAGGCTAGAAATGGATTTAAAATAGTAAAATTATTTATGTTGTTTCCAAAAAAAATCCAAGCCTCTTTGGACCATTTTGATCACCCCATAAACTTTTGACCACATGGTCCTATGTATCATCTTGTACAAACAAGCATCAAACACATTCTGGTCATGTCTAGGGTTTGAATTCATTCCTTCTTTACCGAAACCATTTTTCACTGAGTAGAGATTGGTGGAGCGAGAGTGAAATCGGACCAAACACCTTTTTGGAACTAGGTTGTGTTATGATAAGTTGTTTGAAAATGATAAAGCCTTGAGTGATCCAGGATATGAATATGACATATGAGTATTGATTTGTATTGAATAAAAACATTAATCCATGAGAAACAATAGTGACTTTTGTTTACATATTTGATGTTACTTACTTGTTATCAAATATACATTATTGCTTTGAATCACTTTTGTCGTGAGTTCACACCATGCTAAATCATTTAATTGAGATTAAGCTGGGTAGCATTCAAAATGAAAAATTATCTTTGTTTATCATTTACCTACTCGAGGATGAGCAGGAATTAAACTTGGGGATGCTAATACATCCCAAATATATCTATAATTTTTTATTGTTTCATGTTATTATGTTATCACTTTTATATAATTTTTATAGAACTTTATATTATTTTTCTCAACTAACCTATTAATTTAGTGCCCAATGCCAGTTCCTGTTTTCTTCTTGTTTTTGGTTTCGCGGGGAAATCAATATCTACGGAGGTCAAAATCATTTGTTGAATTGGTACACTTCTTTGGGCAAAAAGAAACACGGGAAGCTTTGGGAGAGATCGAGATGCGAAGCCGGGGGCCCATGCGGCCACCCTGTGTGCCCTAGGGGGTCGTGCCACATACTCATGTGGATGGCTCTTACACCACCTTGACCCGATTCACCACCATAATTCCATGTAAATACCGAAACCCTCCAATGCATTTTCATAAGATTTTTATCACCGCTGCAAGTTCTTGTTTCGCGAAGATCCCATCTGAAGGCCTGTTCCAGAGCCCTGTCGGAGGGGGAAGCCATTTCCATATCTATATCTTCATCAACCTTGCTGCCTCCATGACCATGTGTGAGTAGTTCCCTTAGGACCTTAGGGTCCATAGTAGTAGCTAGATGATTTTCTCTCTTTTTGGATCTTCAGCACCTTATTCTGGCGAGCCTTCTCACATGATCGGGATCAATTCGATGTAATTGGTGGTGTGTTTATTGGGACATGATGAATTGTCACTTTATGATGATTGTTAATTGAAATCAATTTAATATTTTCAGGTTTTGTTGGTGCATGATTAAATAGCTTTGTATGCTCTTTGATTTACCTATCTTCTTTGGTGAAGTTTAATGGGTTTTTCTTCAGAGGGAGTGGTGCTTTGTAGTAGGTTCAATCTTGCGGTCCTCTAACCCAGTGACACAAAGGGCCAACAAATGTATTGTATTGTTGCCACTAAGGTTAAAACGACAAGGTTTTGTCATATTGATTGATTTCTTCCTGACACATTATGTCATCTTGCTTATTGTGATACTCTGTTTCTTGCAAACTTAATACCTTGAGATGCATGCTAGATAGCGGTTTTGGGGTGGAGCATCAGTAGTAGATGCAGTTGGATTAATAGTCCACTTATCATGGATGTAATGCCTATATGAGATTATGCCATAAATAATCATAGTTGTGAATATTGCTATCCGAACAATTGCCCAACTGTAATTTGTTTACCATGGCATTCGCCTACTTTCCAGAGAGATGCCACTAGTGAACCTATGTCTCCCCTCTACTTTTTTTTTCTATGATACTTTGCTACTATCTATCTCTATCATTTGCATTTAATCATGCAACTAGCAGGACAAGGGGCTTGACAACCCTCTTCAAGCGTTGGGTGCAAGTTTGTATCCGCTTTTGTGTAGCTACTGCTTACATTGTTATCTTGGGAGACTCCTACTGGATTGAAAACTTCGGATCTTCACTGAGGGAAATACTTTGTTGTTGTTTTGCTTCTCCCTTTCTCTTTGCGGAATCTCAACAACTCCTACGGGTAAGCACACCTGGAGCCTCCTTCCCCTACTGTGTGACCCCAAGGTTATGGCTATTGTCCGCGCCTCCATCTCGTGGCATCTTGGAGACGGTCTGTCCTGTCATTGCATTATCGAGCTCACACGTCTGGTCTATACCTTGGCCCTCAAGCGATGTCAGAAGTGAAGAATTGTGTGTGTCGTGCTTCAACTTTGCTCTTGGGTTTAGGACATAAGAGGTGCTTTTGGGCTGGCGCCATGGTGCAGTACATCGACCTTTAGAGCTTACTACGTCACAACACTCTCTCCATAATCCGGAGCGACTAATCTGGAAATGGACAGAGTCTGGTGTGTACTTGGCGGGGTCCTGCTACTTCGCCATGTTCCATGGCTCTCTTCCTGATCAAAATTTGTGCCTAACCTAGAAGACCAAGAGCCCACTATGCAATAGGATCTTCCTCTGGCTGGCCCTCAAGGACCATTGTTGGACCGCAAACTATTTGGCTAGGCATGGCCTAGCACACGCATCAATATGTCTCCTCTGCGACAAGGATCCCGAGTGCCTACAACACCTTCTTGTCTGATGTTCCTTCTCTAGGCCGGTATGGCACGAGGTCCTCTCCTAGGCCGGATCCAATGCGACCTCACCATGCCCAGACACTCTGTTCCAGTCGTGGTGGACTGCCACTTGCTCAGTCATGTCCCCTTCATGCCGAAAAGGGCCCTCGTCCAGACTGCTGCTAATAGCTTGGCTCATATGGCGGCATCGAACAACTGCATCTTGGATGGCACCTCTCCCCTGGTGCGAAGACTATGCTCGCTTATCCAGGATGAAGCCGACATGCGGGCTACGACTTGTTCCTTTGTCTTGGCCAATATCATCCCCGAGTAGTCACCTTGTAATCCCCCCCCCCCTCTCTTATGTCTCGTTGGGATTCCCATACGGATCCTCAGGAGGCTACGTTGTATAAATCTATCTTCTAGCAATGAAACATATGCAAGCTTTGCGTATCCGCGAAAAGGAATCTATGCAAAAAAACAACAACTACATGTTAAGAGAAGTTTTCCAGAAAAGTCCAGAGTGAAATCTAGCAATCCATAGATGGGTACACACATTAGATGGTCAGCACCGTAGTATTTTTTAAAGATTTTTAAATTATATCCACCTATTTAATTTAATTTTACATAATTTTACGATATTTTAATCAATAGGTGGGGGTGGGGCTCTTTTGTTTGACTATATAGTTTTCTTTTTGCGTGTGCCTGACTATATAGTTTAAGGCGGCCCGTTCAGAATGTGTGCCGGTAATGATGAATTTTCTTGGGCGGAAAAATCATTTGACCTAAAATATGTACAATTACTTGGGTTACATCTCAAACATACCGTCATATACAATGATTTACCATTAGAAAAACCTGACAAATTGTAATTATTCTTATGGATCATCATTTTCCCATACTCCCATATGGATCCGTGTGCGTTGTATAATTCAAGCACGTACCTCTTCAGCACTGGTAGATGACAACAATAGATCGATCAATTATCGCCTTAAATTTAGCTATACTTACAAAGTCTCATAAAAATATCACCATATCATAATATTGCTTTCTGATAGATCATTTCTTTTTCACTCACTGTACGTTATGGTCTACAGTTAGGCATGTCGTTCAACCTTTTATTAGGGCATGTAGTAAGGGGCATCACACTCTATAGCGGACCCACCTTACAACATCTCTCTCTCTCTCTCTCTTCTCTTCACATGCATGAAGTTTAACTTTATCTCTCTCTCTCTACCTCTCTCTCCTCGCATGGATCAGCGTAGCTTCTCTGTTCATCCTTTCTCTTAGCTTTTACATTCGAAGATTCACTCGCTGTACGTTATGGTCTACAGTTAGGCATGTATTTTGACCTTTTATTAGGACATGTAGTACGGGGCATCACTCTGATATTGTCTCAGCTCTTAATCTAATAAAAAAAGTGATGCGACCATCGTTTGTGAAAATTTCTCGCCAACTGAGGCAACACTCTATAGCCGACCCACCTCAACATCTCCCTCTCTTCACATGCATAGAGTTTTCCTTCCTTTCTTTCCTCGCATGGATGAGCGTAGATTCTCCATTCGTCATTTCTCTTAGCTTTTACATTCGAAGAGGCTGGCTCTTTGGCAGGCCACACTAGCTCTTGTGCAAGGCTACAACTCTTCGTCCCAACCTAGCTCTGAGCCTAAGTGGACCCGTGGGGGAGCACGTTGAGGCTACCATTGACCATGCCTTTATTAGAGCATGGTTAATAGTACAGCCAGCTGATGGCTATATGATATTGACATATCATATATAGCCAACTTTATAGCCGACAAGTACAATAGTAAGATATAAAGATGTGCTACTTCATTAATACATGACCCATCTTTCACTTTCACATAGTGTTTAGGAGCACGTGTTGCAGCTGACTCTTAGGCTGCCCGTAATGGTAGTATCATAGGTAGTATCATGCATGACAACTAAACAATTTTGATGAGGTGGCATAGTATTAAATGAAGAAAGAGATGCTTGAGTATCATATCATGATACCGTATCATATTAAATGATGTGCTACTTTGTGTCATGCATGACAATAAATGTAGTACTCTATGATACCAACATATTGATACTTTGCATTACGGATGTAGTATCATACACTAGTATCATATGCATGATACTAGTATATGATACTCCCCATTACAACCAGCCTTATTATGTAGCAGGTTCCTCTTCTCTCCCCCTTTACTCTCCCTCCATGTCATCAGAAAAATATTTTTTTAATCCTTATAGCCTTGCTTATATAAGCTTATTGTACTTGCTCCTAGGATTGTAGGAGGTCCTATCTTATCTTTTTTTTTGAACCACGCATTGTTAACCCGTGTGGCCCTGTAAGCATGGGGTGCCTATCCATTCTTGATGGTTTCCTTGCACAGATAAATTACGCCCAAGCTAAAATATCTACATCGTTATAAACCAATGTGGCCCTCTAAGCATGCGTGCCCAACCACCTTGATATTTCTCGATCTTGGACAGGAAGATTAATCGTCCAACCTACCTAAAATATCTACAACGGCATGTCATCGACATCTCCATCACACACTGTAGCTAGTGTGATCTTCACGATCTCCTCCTCCAAGAAAGAAAGTTAGGGTTCGTGTCCCTTGTCGGCGCCGGCGCATGTCCGCCTCGTCTCCGGTGGCCCTAGGACCATGGAGGCGCGGTGGATCCTGGCAAGGGCCGGCGAGAGGGCTCCATTTTTAGTCGTTTTTTCAATCTTGTTAGGGTTGTGTCCTACTCAGGAAGGCGAGACGGCGGCGGCTCCCTGAAGATGGAATAAAGGTCTCCCGGCCTAGCCCCTGTTCCGGCGGTGCGTCTAGCATCATTGGTGGGCGTGTGAAAGTGTGTCTCCGGCAGATCTATCTTTGGTGGATTTGCTCGGATCTCGTCGTTGTTTGTCTACGTTCGTGTGTCTTCGGTTTGGATCCTTCCGATCTACGTTATTTTCATCGGTGGCGGTTGTTGTTCTGGGGTGCTGTCCTATGGGCCTTAGCACGACGACTTCCCGACTGTCTACTACAACAAGTTGTGCCCGACTCCAGCGATGGAGGGGCGATGACGGCGGCGCGCCTTCGGCTCGCCTCGGTGCTTGTAGTCGTCGTTAGGTGGGTTTTACGAATCTGAATGTAATTTTTACTTTTGGTATTCGTTGTACTGCCATGATTGAAGATGAATAGATTGGAATTTTCCGCAAAAAAGACAAATAAGGATAAATAATGCTTCTTCGATTTGATCTGAACTATTATGAGCTGATCGACCTACCCAGCCAGCCATCCATCCAACCCGTTGAAATGAAAATAAAGTCGAATGGTGCATGAAATGAACACGTATGATCAAAATCACATGTGATCTGCCTGTAGCTGGCTAGATCGATCCATGGTGATGACGACGAAGAAGAAAAGGTAGGTTGCTCGCGTGCAATAAGTGATCTCATCCTATGCGTGCATGCATGGTCAAGTCATTCAAAAGGGCGCACCTTAAGGAAGCACATTATGTAGCGTCAATTGGGTAGGTCGAACTAGAGGGCCCCGTTCGAGTTCATTTGGGTAGGGCATGCATGGTGCATGTAGTAATAATTAAACATTGTGCTATGCTGATGCATGCATCTTCTCATGTCCAATGATCCTGGGAATTCGTGTGCATGCATGCATGAGATGCTTCAGGGTGTCGGCGAACACTGAAGTGAGATATTTTCAAGTGAAATGATGCAGCAACAAGATTTGAGGTGCTCGCAGTGGCACTTCGGCGATTGTCTCCCCAGACGTTGTATGAGCTCAGAGCTCTCAATGGATGAATGAAATAGTTCATCAACACAAAACATATTTGCAGGTTACACTAAGCTGTTTCTCTTTTCTGCCATGACATTCGACTTGCACAACGAGTAGCTTTTGCCAGATACTAGAGCAATTTTTTCCCAAAAAATATATACTACTGTACTATTTTATTGAACCAGTTTCAACTTCTGCTTCAAGCACAGAAGGACTATAAAGACGAACAAACAGGAGGGTAAGAACAGATAGAAAGTCAAGCCCAACCCAGAATTTGAACAAAAAGCTCACCCCAACAAACAAAGGAGGACTACTTCTAGGCCCAAATGCTCAGTAATCCTGGGAGCTCCTATACAACGCGTTAAGCACCGGTTCACCTTCTTGGCACCAACACGCGTGGTCAACTGGACCGGCCTGTTAATAGCACAACGCTCATCCTTTCTAAATCGCACCCCCTCAGACAAAAATCACTCTTGGATCGCACAGGTACACTACTAGAGAAAATCTTACTAGTGGCGCTGGTTTTTTACATACCAGTAGCGCGGGGCGCTACAATTATCATTTAACAGTAGCGCATTTCTATACAAGCGTTGCAGCTAAAATACTTAGTAGTAGCGCCTCTTTCTCTACCAACGCTACTACTATCATCACGTAGTAGTAGCCGCCTGATGACTCACAAGTGTAGGGGATTCAATCGTAGTCCTTTCGATAAATAAAGAGTGTCGAACCCAACAAGGAGCAAAAGGAAATGATAAGCGGTTTTCGACAAGTTCAAGGAGTTGACTACGATGAGACTTTCTCACCCGTAGCGATGCTTAAGTCTGTCTGAATCATGTTAGCTATTGCTGCATTTCATAATTATGAAATTTGGCAAATGGATGTCAAAACTGCATTCTTGATTGGATTTCTGGAAGAAGAGTTGTATATGATGCAGCCAGAAGGTTTTGTAGATCCAAAAGGTGCTAACAAAGTGTGCAAGCTCCAGTGTTCCATTTATGGACTAGTGCAAGCATCTCGGAGTTGGAATAAACGCTTTGATAGTGTGATCAAAGCATATGGTTTTATACAGACTTTTGGAGAAGCCTGTATTTACAAGAAAGTGAGTGGGAGCTCTGTAGCATTTCTGATATTATATGTAGATGACATATTATTAATTAGAAATGATATAGAATTTCTGGATAGCATAAAGGGATACTTGAATAAAAGTTTTTCAATGAAAGATCTCGGTGAAGCTGCTTACATATTGGGCATCAAGATCTATAGAGATAGATCAAGACGCTTAATAGGACTTTCACAAAGCACAATACCTTGATAAAATTTTGAAAAAGTTCAAAATGGATCAGGCAAAGAAAGGGTTCTTGCTGTACTACAAGGTGTGAAGTTGAGTCAAACTCAATGCCCGACCACAGCAGAAGATAGAGAGAAAATGAAAGATGTTCCCTATGCTTCAGCCATAGGCTCTATCATGTATGCAATGCTGTGTACCAGACCTGACGTATGCTTAGCAATAAGCTTGGCAGGAAGGTACCAAAGTAATCCAGGAGTGGATCACTGGACATCGGTCAAGAACATCCTGAAATACCTGAAAAGGACTAAGGATATGTTTCTCGTATATGGAGGTGACAAAGAGCTAGTCGTAAATGCTTACGTCGATGCAAGCTTTGACACTGATCCGGACGATCTAAATCGCAAACCGGATACGTGTTTTTATTAAACGGTGGAGCTGTAAGTTGGTGCAGTTCTAAACAAAGCGTCGTGGCGAGGTCTACATGTGAAGCAGAGTACATAGCTGCTTCGGAAGCAGCAAATGAAGGAGTCTGGATGAAGGAGTTCATTCTGATCTAGGTGTCATACCTAGTGCATCGGGACCAATGAAAATCTTCTGTGACAATACTGGTGCAATTGCCTTGGCAAAGGAATCCAGATTTCACAAGAGGACCAAGCACATCAAGAGACACTTCAATTCCATTCGGGACCAAGTGCAAGTGGGAGACATAGAGATTTGCAAGATACATACGGATCTGAATGTTGCAGACTCGTTGACTAAGCCACTCTCACGAGCAAAACATGATCAGCACCAAGACTCCATGGGTGTTAGAATCATTACTATGTAATCTAGATTATTGACTCTAGTGCAAGTGGGGAGACTGAAGGAAATATGCCCTAGAGGCAATAATAAAGTTATTATTTATTTCCTCATATCATGACAAATGTTTATTATTCATGCTAGAATTGTATTAACCGGAAACATGATACATGTGTGAATACATAGACAAACATATAGTCACTAGTATGCCTCTACTTGACTAGCTCATTAATCAAAGATGGTTATGTTTCCTAACCATAGACATGTGTTGTCATTTGATTAATGGGATCACATCATTAAAAGAATGATGTGATTGACATGACCCATTCCGTTAGCCTAGCACTTGATCGTTTAGTATATTGCTATTGCTTTCTTCATGACTTATACATGTTCCTGTAACTATGAGAATTATGCAACTCCCATTTACCGGAGGAACACTTTGGGTACTACCAAACGTCACAACGTAACTGGGTGATTATAAAGGAGTACTACAGGTGTCTCCGAAGGTACATGTTGAGTTGGCGTATTTCGAGATTAGGTTTTGTCACTCCGATTGTCGGAGAGGTATCTCTGGGCCCTCTCGGTAATGCACATCATTATAAGCCTTGCAAGCAATGTGACCAAATGAGTTGGTTACGGGATGATGCATTACGGAACGAGTAAGAGACTTGCCGGTAACGAGATTGAACTAGGTATTGGATACCGACGATCAAATCTCGGGCAAGTAACATACCGATGACAAAGGGAACAACGTATGTTGTTATGCGGTTTGACGATAAAGATCTCATAGAATATGTAGGAACCAATATGGGCATCCAGGTTCCGCTATTGGTCATTGACCGAGAATAGTTCTAGGTCATGTCTACATAGTTCTCGAACTCGTAGGGTCCGCACGCTTAACGTTACGATGATTAGTTTTATTATGAGTTTATAAGTTTTGATGTAACTGAAGTTTGTTTGGAGTCCCGGATGTGATCACGGACGTAACGAGGAGTCTCGAAATGGTCGAGACATAAAGATCGATATATTGGAAGCCTATATTTGGACATCGGAATCGTCCCGGGTGAAATCGGCATTTTATCGGAGTACCGGGAGGTTACCGGAACCCCCCGGGGGGTTATTGGGCCTACATGGGCCTCGAGGGAGAAGAGGGAAGGAGGCAGGAGGGGGCCGCGTGCCCCTCCCCTTCCTAGTCCGAATAGGACAAGGGAAGGGGGGCGGCGCCCCCCCTTTCCTTCCCCTCTTCCTCCTCTTTCCCCCCTTCTCAGGACTCCCCCCTTGGCGCGCCCTCCTTGGCCGGCCGCCTCCTCCCCCCTGGCTCCTTTATATAGGGGGGCGGGGGGTACCCCATAGACACACAAGTTGATCTGCGGATCATTCCCTAGCCGTGTGCGGTGCCCCCCTCCACCATATTCCACCTCGGTCATATCTTCGCGGAGTTTAGGCGAAGCCCTGCGCCGGTAGAGCATCATCATCGTCACCACGCCGTCGTGCTGACGGAACTCATCCCCGAAGCTTTGCTGGATCGGAGCCCGGGGATCGTCATCGAGCTGAACGTGTGCTGAACTCGGAGGTGCCGTATTTCGGTACTTGGATCAGTCGGATCATGAAGACGTACGACTACATCAACCGCGTTGTCATAACTCTTCCGCTTACGGTCTACGAGGATACGTGGACAACACTCTCTCCTCTCGTTGCTATGCCATCACCATGATCTTGCGTGTACGTAGGAATTTTTTTGAAATTACTACGTGCCCCAACAAAAATCACATGTGATCTGCCTCTAGCTAGCTAGATGGATGGTAATGAGGAAGAGAAAAAAAAATAGACTGCTCATATGCATGAATGCACGGTCAACTTAATTGATTGGGTGGATCTGAAGGAAGCACAATATGTATTTTCAGTTGGGTAGGTCGAATGAGAGGACCCCGTTTCGAGTTCATTTGGGTATAAGGCATGCATCATTTAGTTTACTATTGTGCCTTTACATGCATCTTATCATGTTCAATGCGTGATTCGGGCAGTTCCTATGCAATATGCATGCATGAGATGCTTGGGGGTCTCGGTGAAAACTAAACTGAGATGCGTGAGATATTTTCAAGTGACATGACTCGGCTTGAACGGGTTTGGAAGCGCATCCATTTACACTTTAACATTTGTTCTCCACCCGCATCAGTTCGACGCATGAATCGAAGAGCATAATTTCATTATCAGACAACAGACTTAACAAATAACGTGCATTGAAGTGTTCTATTTTCATCATTCGAATTGCGAAGCTATTGTCTGATACATAGAGCAAATTTTCTAGTAGAAAGTATATTTTGTGGGCACAGAAGGAATAAAAATGAATAACATGAGAGAAAAATACGGAGACACAATGTTAAGCCCAACCCACAATTTCAACAGAAACTGAGCCCACCGTCAACAACCTTTTTTGGGACAATATTAGATATTTTTTGAGATCTCTACCATCACATTGATATTAGAATTTACATGAACACACGTGTATACAAACAAATAGTTATGTATACACTATAATTTATTCAATATTCAAAAGCTCATTCAAGAAGACATTTGTTACACCAATAATTAAAATTTAGAAGATTCACTTATATGCATTATAGCTGCATATATGACCCATAGTACTTTAATTACTCCCCCTATATCAAAATATAAGACTTTTTGATACAACAGGAGTATAAAAAACGACTTATATTTGAATACAGAGGGAGTAATATTTTAGTACTATTTTTATGTGGTTAGTTATCTCAACTAAGTAATATGATAAAACTAAATTCTAATAGGTATAAAATTTAGTACAAAAATATATTTAATTTTTTTGTATTACACAAAAGAATTATTAAGAGCTGTATCAAGAGGGTAAGGTAGCGGTGCTTTTACAGCGAGTTGAATCAGAAACGGAATATGTGTGTGTGGGAGAGACGTGTGACGTAAGAATTTTGACTGACAGGACATAGAAAAATAGTTACGCTGAGCAAGAGTGAGAGAATTGTGAAGATGAAGATGAAGGGAGGTAGTCAGAAAGGTCGATGGAATCATCTTCGGCTTGACCTGCGAGATAGGAATCATGAATACCTTGTGTTTTGCATAACCTCACTTAAGATGATAAATGACATTAGTTGGCCATAAAAAATTTGGTTAAGGATATGAAGTCCTTGTTTATTTGAAGTCTTTATTTTAATTGTTTAATTGGTTGTTTCTATTTGATTTAATTTATTAAAAACGACATGTTTCTACAATCGTGTTAACAGTGATACTATTTTCATATTGGAGGGCTTTGGTGAATTCTAGCAACAATACAACACAAAGTGGGGGGCACCATAACAATGTGGGTAAGAACAGAACAAAGAAAAACACCACGGCGCTAAACTTGCCTAGTCTGAATTCCGTCAATGGAAGGCAAGGGGGTGGGACACAGAGCACCTAGACCACATCACGACCAATGCGAGGCACCTCCGTCGCACGACCAAGACTCCTGCATGAAACCGAATCAACGTACCCCCCACCATGAGCCCCTAGAGAGTCGGCAAGTGGGTTGCAGGATCCGGCGAGACTGAAGGAGGAGACCATTGAGGAAGTCCGACGAAGCTGTGCATTGCGCCCTAGATGCCCACGCCCCGAGAAGCAGCCCAAACCAAGCATGGCGATCAACATCTTCTAGTCCAACATCGAGGACTTCATGAACAACCAAAACAGTGTCTTCAAGAAGGGGACGGCGCTACAACACCGGTGATGTCCAATCCGGTGAACCGGACCTAGAGTTTTCCTTGGTGCGCGAATAGGGGCACGGTGAAAGGTAACTCTAGTTGATAAGTAATACTAGAGATAATGCGTCAGTTTATCCGATCGATGCAAATTTGCTTAACAGATCGTTTGATACACAAGTTGTTCAAGTGCAAAAGACATGCACGAACCACCCGGATCGTGTCACTCCAACGGATCAAATAATTCGGCGCTACTAGTGCACATCATAATCGTGATTAACTCTTTAGTTACTTATAAGGAAAAAGTCCATTTTAAACCCTGAACTCGTAGACGTCCGGCGAAACGACCCCCCAAGTCGAAATCCCGGTTGATTGTACCCTGAACTATGCAATCCCGGTCTAAATCAAACCTTCGAGTCATTTGGATGGCCGGGATTGCTGGGATTTCGCTGAGGGCACACACCTCCACCCTGCTGGGCCGGCCCGCTTTATCTTTTTTCTTTGAGAAATAAAAATTCACAAAGGGCGCTACACACCTTGCTTCTGCTGGGCCGGCCCGCTTTTGCTTTTTTGTTAAAAAAAGCGCACGGTGTGCTTTGAACACGCGACCCCGTACTGATTTCAAAAAAACATTTTCTTACAATGACGTTCAATGAAATTTAAATATTGTTTAATGGATATCACAAAATGTTCAACATGTATTAAATATTGTTCAGGGTATATCACGAAAATGTTCAATTTTTATTCGAATTTTTTAACGTATGTAAAAAATGTCCAAAATATATTTTTAAAGAATTGAACGTATTTAAAAAATCACATTTGTTTCCAAGAATTGCTGAAAACTTTGAAGAAAAAAGAAATCTATCGCGATACATTGTACTTTAAAATTAGCGCTGCAGTATAGACGTACTGAGTAGGTAGCTAGTGTGGTTGCCATCGCTGCTATTTATTCACGTTTTCAAATTTTGTTCACAATTTTAAATTGTTCAGTGTACAACAAAAAATGTTCAATGGATATTTAAATGGTTTTTCAGCGCATATCACAAAATTGTTCAATTTGTAGTTAAAAATTCTTCAGATTATATTACAAAAATGTTCAATATATAAAATTTTGTTCATCGTATATCACGAAATGTATAAAATTTTGTTCATCGTATATCACGAAAATGTATAATATGTTTTCAATTATTTCAATGGATATAAAAAAAATGTTTGCTGTGTAGTAAAAAAATTGTTCATCGTACACTTAAAAAATGTTCGTCGGATATAAATTTTTGTTCATGTTTTCAATAGTTGTTCACGTTTTAACAGTTTGTTGAGTTTTAAATTTCTTCAAGAAAACATTGTTCATTTTCTTGAACGAAGATTAAAAAAATGGATCTGCCGCTGATTATACTACTTGAACATTACGCTGTGCTCTAATATCGGTCCCAATTGCTAGTTGCACTGGCTATCGTCACGGCTATCCAGCGAAAGGTCGTGGGTACGAATCCAACCAGCGGCAAACTTTTTAGGTCGTTTCGTTTTTTTTCGTACGTTCGCTTGTTTCCTGGCAATGGGCCGGCCCGTTTGTGCGAGCCCTAACGCGGAATCTCTTCTGTTTGACGCTATTCGCGATTCTGCCGCAAAAGAGCGACAGAAAAATAAAGATGAATTTTTTTAAGCAAACAAAAAAAATAAATGGGCTGGCCCAGCGCGGAGGACGGGTGCTCCTTGACCCACCAGCTAGACAAATCCCGGTTAACATTTGTCAGGGTTTGATTTAGACCGGGATTGCATAGTTCAGGGTGTAATCGACCGGGATTTCGACTTGGGTGTTTGTTTCGCCGAACGTCTACGAGTTCAAGGTTTAAAATGGACTTTTTCCTACTTATAATTAAGCTAGGATCGGAGGAAGGTCGCGGGTCGTACGTGCTGCACGCAGTGGCGTCGTACTCACACTCACAGTCACACGTCACACCTCACAGCCTGTCTGGCTTCACAGCTGAGTGCATTTATCACCGGCCGGTCACATCGCCTCCGTCCGTACACACGGATTTTCCCGTGCGGTCGCCGTCGCGGACATTTATACCGGTGATGATCATTCCGGTGAGAGAGGATAATTCGAGAGAAAGGAGATGAAAAGTAGCTGTGCTGTGATGGAAGTCATGCATGCAGGTGCAGTGGTGCCGCCGGCTTCACTATAGCAGCGTAACGCCTACATAGTTCCGGAAAGACCCAAACCGGTGAGTGACATCCAAAGCCTGCTACTCGGCGATCGACATGGCAATTGGCCGGGCAATCATTGGGATCCGGGTGGCCGGATCTTGTCACAGGAGCGCCAGGTCAAATATCTCGTGTGTTCCGGATGTTTTTTTCACTTAGTGTTTTTTTGGGGGGTGGGGGTTGATGAGCGACGCCTAGTCGAAGGAAGAAAACGGCCAATATGAATTTTGATGTAACAATTTTATATTTTGCATTTTGCGTTTTGCCGTATTTTGTTTTTACTAGGTACTGTTTTCCTGGATGATTGTTAGACATAAAATGCACTTTAGCATCTATGTATAACGCAACACCGCCAGCACAGAGGAATGGCAGCAATAACTTCTATCACCGGCACATGATAGTAACAGATCGATCAATTGTCGCCTTAAATTTAGCTATACTTACATGGTCCCCCATAAGAGATCACCATACAGTAATATTGCTTTCTGATTGATCATTTTATTTTCTAGTCGGCATCGCATTCGACCTTCTGTTAGTACTTTAAGTAGGAGGGCCTGCATTGTCATGACCAGCGTGTGGCCCTCTAATCATAGGTGTCCATCCATTCTTGATGGTTTCCTGGGACAGAAGAATTAACCACCCAAGCTAAAATATCTACATGCTTAACCAGTGCAGCTCTATAAGCTAAAATATCTAGATGGTTTTTCGATCTTGGACAGGAAAACTAATCCTCCAAGCAAGCTAAAATATCGACAATCATATCTGGTCGACATCTCCATCACATACACTATAGCTCAGCATGATTTTCGTAATGGACGAATATGGAAAACGCCTTAGGCTTTATGGATGAATGCTTCTTTCGATTCTCTGAACTATTATGAGCCGATCGATCGACCTACGTACCTGGCCATCCACTCGTGAAATGAAATTAAAGACGAGTGGTGATCTGAATTTGACGTGTCCCACGTATGATCAAAATCACATGTGATCTGCCTCTAGCTAGCTAGATGGATGGTAATGAGGAAGAGAAAAAATAGACTGCTATGCACGAATGCAAGGTCAACTTAATTAAGAGAAAAAAAATAGACTGCTATGCAAGAATGCAAGGTCAACTTAATTAATTGGGTGGATCTGACGGAAGAACATAATGTAGTCTCAGTTGGGTAGGTCAAATGAGAGGACCCCATTTTGAGTTCATTAGGGTATAAGGCATGAAACATTTAGTTTACTATTGTGCGTTTACATGCATCTTCTCGTGTTCAATGATTCAGGCAGTTCCTATGCAATATGAATGCATGAGATGCTTGGGGGTCTCGGTGAAAACTAAACTAAGATGCATGAGATATTTTCAAGTGATGTGACTTGGCTTGAACGGGTTTGGAGGGGCATGCATTTACACGTTGACATTTGTTCTACACCCGCATCAGTTCAACACATGAATCAAAGATCATAATTTTATTATCAGACAACAGACTTAACAAGTAACGTGCATTGAAGTGTTTTATTTTAATCATTTGAATTGCAAAGCTATTGTCAGATACATAGAGCAATTTTTCTTATACAAAGTATATTTGGTGGGCACAGAAGGATAAAAATGAATAACATGAGAGAAAATATGGAGACACAATGTTAAGCCCAAACGACAATTTCAACATAAACTGAACCCACTGTTAACAACCTTTTTTGGGACAATATTAGATATTTTTTGAGATCTCCACCATCACATAGATGTTAGAATTTACGTGAACACACGTGTATACACACAAATACTTATGTATACACTATAATTTATTCAATCTTCAAAAGCTCATTCAAAGAAGACATTTGTTACAACAATAATTAAAATTTAGAACATTCACTTATATACATTATAGCTGCATATATGACCCATAATACTTTAACTACTCCCCCTATATCAAAATATAAAACTTTTTTGATACAACAGGAGTATCAAAAAACGTCTTATATTTGAATACAAGAGGGAGTAATATTTTAGTATTGTTTTTATGTGGTTAGTTATCTCAACTAGGTAATAAAAAATTATACTCATTAAGTTTATAATATGACAAGACTAAATTTTAAATGGAATAAAGTTTAGTACACAAATATATTTAATTTTTTGTATTACATGATTTTTTTTATTAAGAGTTGTATCAAGATGGTAAGGGAGTGGTGCTTTTATAGCAAGTTGAATCAGAAATGGAAGATGTGCGCGGGAGAGACGAGTGACATAAGATCCTTGACTGACAGGACATAGAAAAAGGGTCATGCCGAGCAAGAGTGAGAAAATTGTGAAAATGGAGATAAAGGGAGGTAGTAAAAAACCGTCGATGCAATTGTCTTCAGCTTGAGCTAGGAGATAGGAATCATGGGACACCTTGTGTTTCCCATGGCCTCACTTAAGATGATAAATGACATTAGTTGAGCCATAAAATGTTTGGTTAGGGATATGACAGTCTTGTTTATTTGAAGTCTTTATTTTAATTGTTTAACTGCTTGTTTCTGTTTGATTTAATTCATTAAAATTCCTATAGTTATCACCTTTAATCCCTCGACCCAAATTCATCCCATGATCATGGCATGTGGTTGAGACCCGAAAATATTTGTATTACAATTTATTTTGGCCAAAACAAACAAAACCCATTATCTTTTCCAAATCCCTAAAATAGAGATTCCAACTAAAAGTATTCATTTTCTAAAAAATATTAAAAATCATTTATGAGGTCTATTATATGTAAGATTTCTATTCCATTCAAAAAATATTACTTGGATTTTTTAAAGTATTTTATTTAAATTGTGTTTTAGAAGGCTAGAAATGGATTTAAAATAGTAAAATTATTTATGTTGTTTCCAAAAAAAATCCAAGCCTCTTTGGACCATTTTGATCACCCCATAAACTTTTGACCACATGGTCCTATGTATCATCTTGTACAAACAAGCATCAAACACATTCTGGTCATGTCTAGGGTTTGAATTCATTCCTTCTTTACCGAAACCATTTTTCACTGAGTAGAGATTGGTGGAGCGAGAGTGAAATCGGACCAAACACCTTTTTGGAACTAGGTTGTGTTATGATAAGTTGTTTGAAAATGATAAAGCCTTGAGTGATCCAGGATATGAATATGACATATGAGTATTGATTTGTATTGAATAAAAACATTAATCCATGAGAAACAATAGTGACTTTTGTTTACATATTTGATGTTACTTACTTGTTATCAAATATACATTATTGCTTTGAATCACTTTTGTCGTGAGTTCACACCATGCTAAATCATTTAATTGAGATTAAGCTGGGTAGCATTCAAAATGAAAAATTATCTTTGTTTATCATTTACCTACTCGAGGATGAGCAGGAATTAAACTTGGGGATGCTAATACATCCCAAATATATCTATAATTTTTTATTGTTTCATGTTATTATGTTATCACTTTTATATAATTTTATAGAACTTTATATTATTTTTCTCAACTAACCTATTAATTTAGTGCCCAATGCCAGTTCCTGTTTTCTTCTTGTTTTTGGTTTCGCGGGAAATCAATATCTACGGAGGTCAAAATCATTTGTTGAATTGGTACACTTCTTTGGGCAAAAAGAAACACGGGAAGCTTTGGGAGAGATCGAGATGCGAAGCCGGGGGCCCATGCGGCCACCCTGTGTGCCCTAGGGGGTCGTGCCACATACTCATGTGGATGGCTCTTACACCACCTTGACCCGATTCACCACCATAATTCCATGTAAATACCGAAACCCTCCAATGCATTTTCATAAGATTTTTATCACCGCTGCAAGTTCTTGTTTCGCGAAGATCCCATCTGAAGGCCTGTTCCAGAGCCCTGTCGGAGGGGGAAGCCATTTCCATATCTATATCTTCATCAACCTTGCTGCCTCCATGACCATGTGTGAGTAGTTCCCTTAGGACCTTAGGGTCCATAGTAGTAGCTAGATGATTTTCTCTCTTTTTGGATCTTCAGCACCTTATTCTGGCGAGCCTTCTCACATGATCGGGATCAATTCGATGTAATTGGTGGTGTGTTTATTGGGACATGATGAATTGTCACTTTATGATGATTGTTAATTGAAATCAATTTAATATTTTCAGGTTTTGTTGGTGCATGATTAAATAGCTTTGTATGCTCTTTGATTTACCTATCTTCTTTGGTGAAGTTTAATGGGTTTTTCTTCAGAGGGAGTGGTGCTTTGTAGTAGGTTCAATCTTGCGGTCCTCTAACCCAGTGACACAAAGGGCCAACAAATGTATTGTATTGTTGCCACTAAGGTTAAAACGACAAGGTTTTGTCATATTGATTGATTTCTTCCTGACACATTATGTCATCTTGCTTATTGTGATACTCTGTTTCTTGCAAACTTAATACCTTGAGATGCATGCTAGATAGCGGTTTTGGGGTGGAGCATCAGTAGTAGATGCAGTTGGATTAATAGTCCACTTATCATGGATGTAATGCCTATATGAGATTATGCCATAAATAATCATAGTTGTGAATATTGCTATCCGAACAATTGCCCAACTGTAA
The DNA here is from genome assembly GCF_018294505.1 of Triticum aestivum. NCBI lineage: Eukaryota > Viridiplantae > Streptophyta > Magnoliopsida > Poales > Poaceae > Triticum > Triticum aestivum. The sequence continues at coordinate 723,498,348 of NC_057813.1, forward strand.
TTTGTTTACCATGGCATTCGCCTACTTTCCAGAGAGATGCCACTAGTGAACCTATGTCTCCCCTCTACTTTTTTTTTCTATGATACTTTGCTACTATCTATCTCTATCATTTGCATTTAATCATGCAACTAGCAGGACAAGGGGCTTGACAACCCTCTTCAAGCGTTGGGTGCAAGTTTGTATCCGCTTTTGTGTAGCTACTGCTTACATTGTTATCTTGGGAGACTCCTACTGGATTGAAAACTTCGGATCTTCACTGAGGGAAATACTTTGTTGTTGTTTTGCTTCTCCCTTTCTCTTTGCGGAATCTCAACAACTCCTACGGGTAAGCACACCTGGAGCCTCCTTCCCCTACTGTGTGACCCCAAGGTTATGGCTATTGTCCGCGCCTCCATCTCGTGGCATCTTGGAGACGGTCTGTCCTGTCATTGCATTATCGAGCTCACACGTCTGGTCTATACCTTGGCCCTCAAGCGATGTCAGAAGTGAAGAATTGTGTGTGTCGTGCTTCAACTTTGCTCTTGGGTTTAGGACATAAGAGGTGCTTTTGGGCTGGCGCCATGGTGCAGTACATCGACCTTTAGAGCTTACTACGTCACAACACTCTCTCCCATAATCCGGAGCGACTAATCTGGAAATGGACAGAGTCTGGTGTGTACTTGGCGGGGTCCTGCTACTTCGCCATGTTCCATGGCTCTCTTCCTGATCAAAATTTGTGCCTAACCTAGAAGACCAAGAGCCCACTATGCAATAGGATCTTCCTCTGGCTGGCCCTCAAGGACCATTGTTGGACCGCAAACTATTTGGCTAGGCATGGCCTAGCACACGCATCAATATGTCTCCTCTGCGACAAGGATCCCGAGTGCCTACAACACCTTCTTGTCTGATGTTCCTTCTCTAGGCCGGTATGGCACGAGGTCCTCTCCTAGGCCGGATCCAATGCGACCTCACCATGCCCAGACACTCTGTTCCAGTCGTGGTGGACTGCCACTTGCTCAGTCATGTCCCCTTCATGCCGAAAAGGGCCCTCGTCCAGACTGCTGCTAATAGCTTGGCTCATATGGCGGCATCGAACAACTGCATCTTGGATGGCACCTCTCCCCTGGTGCGAAGACTATGCTCGCTTATCCAGGATGAAGCCGACATGCGGGCTACGACTTGTTCCTTTGTCTTGGCCAATATCATCCCCGAGTAGTCACCTTGTAATCCCCCCCCCCTCTCTTATGTCTCGTTGGGATTCCCATACGGATCCTCAGGAGGCTACGTTGTATAAATCTATCTTCTAGCAATGAAACATATGCAAGCTTTGCGTATCCGCGAAAAGGAATCTATGCAAAAAAACAACAACTACATGTTAAGAGAAGTTTTCCAGAAAAGTCCAGAGTGAAATCTAGCAATCCATAGATGGGTACACACATTAGATGGTCAGCACCGTAGTATTTTTTAAAGATTTTTAAATTATATCCACCTATTTAATTTAATTTTACATAATTTTACGATATTTTAATCAATAGGTGGGGGTGGGGCTCTTTTGTTTGACTATATAGTTTTCTTTTTGCGTGTGCCTGACTATATAGTTTAAGGCGGCCCGTTCAGAATGTGTGCCGGTAATGATGAATTTTCTTGGGCGGAAAAATCATTTGACCTAAAATATGTACAATTACTTGGGTTACATCTCAAACATACCGTCATATACAATGATTTACCATTAGAAAAACCTGACAAATTGTAATTATTCTTATGGATCATCATTTTCCCATACTCCCATATGGATCCGTGTGCGTTGTATAATTCAAGCACGTACCTCTTCAGCACTGGTAGATGACAACAATAGATCGATCAATTATCGCCTTAAATTTAGCTATACTTACAAAGTCTCATAAAAATATCACCATATCATAATATTGCTTTCTGATAGATCATTTCTTTTTCACTCACTGTACGTTATGGTCTACAGTTAGGCATGTCGTTCAACCTTTTATTAGGGCATGTAGTAAGGGGCATCACACTCTATAGCGGACCCACCTTACAACATCTCTCTCTCTCTCTCTCTCTCTTCACATGCATGAAGTTTAACTTTATCTCTCTCTCTCTACCTCTCTCTCCTCGCATGGATCAGCGTAGCTTCTCTGTTCATCCTTTCTCTTAGCTTTTACATTCGAAGATTCACTCGCTGTACGTTATGGTCTACAGTTAGGCATGTATTTTGACCTTTTATTAGGACATGTAGTACGGGGCATCACTCTGATATTGTCTCAGCTCTTAATCTAATAAAAAAAGTGATGCGACCATCGTTTGTGAAAATTTCTCGCCAACTGAGGCAACACTCTATAGCCGACCCACCTCAACATCTCCCTCTCTTCACATGCATAGAGTTTTCCTTCCTTTCTTTCCTCGCATGGATGAGCGTAGATTCTCCATTCGTCATTTCTCTTAGCTTTTACATTCGAAGAGGCTGGCTCTTTGGCAGGCCACACTAGCTCTTGTGCAAGGCTACAACTCTTCGTCCCAACCTAGCTCTGAGCCTAAGTGGACCCGTGGGGGAGCACGTTGAGGCTACCATTGACCATGCCTTTATTAGAGCATGGTTAATAGTACAGCCAGCTGATGGCTATATGATATTGACATATCATATATAGCCAACTTTATAGCCGACAAGTACAATAGTAAGATATAAAGATGTGCTACTTCATTAATACATGACCCATCTTTCACTTTCACATAGTGTTTAGGAGCACGTGTTGCAGCTGACTCTTAGGCTGCCCGTAATGGTAGTATCATAGGTAGTATCATGCATGACAACTAAACAATTTTGATGAGGTGGCATAGTATTAAATGAAGAAAGAGATGCTTGAGTATCATATCATGATACCGTATCATATTAAATGATGTGCTACTTTGTGTCATGCATGACAATAAATGTAGTACTCTATGATACCAACATATGATACTTTGCATTACGGATGTAGTATCATACACTAGTATCATATGCATGATACTAGTATATGATACTCCCCATTACAACCAGCCTTATTATGTAGCAGGTTCCTCTTCTCTCCCCCTTTACTCTCCCTCCATGTCATCAGAAAAATATTTTTTTAATCCTTATAGCCTGCTTATATAAGCTTATTGTACTTGCTCCTAGGATTGTAGGAGGTCCTATCTTATCTTTTTTTTTTGAACCACGCATTGTTAACCCGTGTGGCCCTGTAAGCATGGGGTGCCTATCCATTCTTGATGGTTTCCTTGCACAGATAAATTAACGCCCAAGCTAAAATATCTACATCGTTATAACCAATGTGGCCCTCTAAGCATGCGTGCCCAACCACCTTGATATTTCTCGATCTTGGACAGGAAGATTAATCGTCCAACCTACCTAAAATATCTACAACGGCATGTCATCGACATCTCCATCACACACTGTAGCTAGTGTGATCTTCACGATCTCCTCCTCCAAGAAAGAAAGTTAGGGTTCGTGTCCCTTGTCGGCGCCGGCGCATGTCCGCCTCGTCTCCGGTGGCCCTAGGACCATGGAGGCGCGGTGGATCCTGGCAAGGGCCGGCGAGAGGGCTCCATTTTTAGTCGTTTTTTTCAATCTTGTTAGGGTTTGTGTCCTACTCAGGAAGGCGAGACGGCGGCGGCTCCCTGAAGATGGAATAAAGGTCTCCCGGCCTAGCCCCTGTTCCGGCGGTGCGTCTAGCATCATTGGTGGGCGTGTGAAAGTGTGTCTCCGGCAGATCTATCTTTGGTGGATTTGCTCGGATCTCGTCGTTGTTTGTCTACGTTCGTGTGTCTTCGGTTTGGATCCTTCCGATCTACGTTATTTTTCATCGGTGGCGGTTGTTGTTCTGGGGTGCTGGTCCTATGGGGCCTTAGCACGACGACTTCCCGACTGTCTACTACAACAAGTTGTGCCCGACTCCAGCGATGGAGGGGCGATGACGGCGGCGCGCCTTCGGCTCGCCTCGGTGCTTGTAGTCGTCGTTAGGTGGTTTACGAATCTGAATGTAATTTTTACTTTTGGTATTCGTTGTACTGCCATGATTGAAGATGAATAGATTGGAATTTTCCGCAAAAAAGACAAATAAGGATAAATAATGCTTCTTCGATTTGATCTGAACTATTATGAGCTGATCGACCTACCCAGCCAGCCATCCATCCAACCCGTTGAAATGAAAATAAAGTCGAATGGTGCATGAAATGAACACGTATGATCAAAATCACATGTGATCTGCCTGTAGCTGGCTAGATCGATCCATGGTGATGACGACGAAGAAGAAAAGGTAGGTTGCTCGCGTGCAATAAGTGATCTCATCCTATGCGTGCATGCATGGTCAAGTCATTCAAAAGGGCGCACCTTAAGGAAGCACATTATGTAGCGTCAATTGGGTAGGTCGAACTAGAGGGCCCCGTTCGAGTTCATTTGGGTAGGGCATGCATGGTGCATGTAGTAATAATTAAACATTGTGGCTATGCTGATGCATGCATCTTCTCATGTCCAATGATCCTGGGAATTCGTGTGCATGCATGCATGAGATGCTTCAGGGTGTCGGCGAACACTGAAGTGAGATATTTTCAAGTGAAATGATGCAGCAACAAGATTTGAGGTGCTCGCAGTGGCACTTCGGCGATTGTCTCCCCAGACGTTGTATGAGCTCAGAGCTCTCAATGGATGAATGAAATAGTTCATCAACACAAAACATATTTGCAGGTTACACTAAGCTGTTTCTCTTTTCTGCCATGACATTCGACTTGCACAACGAGTAGCTTTTGCCAGATACTAGAGCAATTTTTTCCCAAAAAATATATACTACTGTACTATTTTATTGAACCAGTTTCAACTTCTGCTTCAAGCACAGAAGGACTATAAAGACGAACAACAGGAGGGGTAAGAACAGATAGAAAGTCAAGCCCAACCCAGAATTTGAACAAAAAGCTCACCCCAACAAACAAAGGAGGACTACTTCTAGGCCCAAATGCTCAGTAATCCTGGGAGCTCCTATACAACGCGTTAAGCACCGGTTCACCTTCTTGGCACCAACACGCGTGGTCAACTGGACCGGCCTGTTAATAGCACAACGCTCATCCTTTCTAAATCGCACCCCTCAGACAAAAATCACTCTTGATCGCACAGGTACACTACTAGAGAAAATCTACTAGTGGCGCTGGTTTTTTACATACCAGTAGCGCGGGGCGCTACAATTATCATTTAACAGTAGCGCATTTCTATACAAGCGTTGCAGCTAAAATACTTAGTAGTAGCGCCTCTTTCTCTACCAACGCTACTACTATCATCACGTAGTAGTAGCGCCTGATGACTCACAAGTGTAGGGGATCAATCGTAGTCCTTTCGATAAATAAAGAGTGTCGAACCCAACAAGGAGCAAAAGGAAATGATAAGCGGTTTTCGACAAGTTCAAGGAGTTGACTACGATGAGACTTTCTCACCCGTAGCGATGCTTAAGTCTGTCTGAATCATGTTAGCTATTGCTGCATTTCATAATTATGAAATTTGGCAAATGGATGTCAAAACTGCATTCTTGATTGGATTTCTGGGAAGAAGAGTTGTATATGATGCAGCCAGAAGGTTTTGTAGATCCAAAAGGTGCTAACCAAAGTGTGCAAGCTCCAGTGTTCCATTTATGGACTAGTGCAAGCATCTCGGAGTTGGAATAAACGCTTTGATAGTGTGATCAAAGCATATGGTTTTATACAGACTTTTGGAGAAGCCTGTATTTACAAGAAAGTGAGTGGGAGCTCTGTAGCATTTCTGATATTATATGTAGATGACATATTATTAATTAGAAATGATATAGAATTCTGGATAGCATAAAGGGATACTTGAATAAAAGTTTTTCAATGAAAGATCTCGGTGAAGCTGCTTACATATTGGGCATCAAGATCTATAGAGATAGATCAAGACGCTTAATAGGACTTTCACAAAGCACATACCTTGATAAAATTTGAAAAAGTTCAAAATGGATCAGGCAAAGAAAGGGTTCTTGCCTGTACTACAAGGTGTGAAGTTGAGTCAAACTCAATGCCCGACCACAGCAGAAGATAGAGAGAAAATGAAAGATGTTCCCTATGCTTCAGCCATAGGCTCTATCATGTATGCAATGCTGTGTACCAGACCTGACGTATGCTTAGCAATAAGCTTGGCAGGAAGGTACCAAAGTAATCCAGGAGTGGATCACTGGACATCGGTCAAGAACATCCTGAAATACCTGAAAAGGACTAAGGATATGTTTCTCGTATATGGAGGTGACAAAGAGCTAGTCGTAAATGCTTACGTCGATGCAAGCTTTGACACTGATCCGGACGATTCTAAATCGCAAACCGGATACGTGTTTTTATTAAACGGTGGAGCTGTAAGTTGGTGCAGTTCTAAACAAAGCGTCGTGGCGAGGTCTACATGTGAAGCAGAGTACATAGCTGCTTCGGAAGCAGCAAATGAAGGAGTCTGGATGAAGGAGTTCATTTCTGATCTAGGTGTCATACCTAGTGCATCGGGACCAATGAAAATCTTCTGTGACAATACTGGTGCAATTGCCTTGGCAAAGGAATCCAGATTTCACAAGAGGACCAAGCACATCAAGAGACACTTCAATTCCATTCGGGACCAAGTGCAAGTGGGAGACATAGAGATTTGCAAGATACATACGGATCTGAATGTTGCAGACTCGTTGACTAAGCCACTCTCACGAGCAAAACATGATCAGCACCAAGACTCCATGGGTGTTAGAATCATTACTATGTAATCTAGATTATTGACTCTAGTGCAAGTGGGAGACTGAAGGAAATATGCCCTAGAGGCAATAATAAAGTTATTATTTATTTCCTCATATCATGACAAATGTTTATTATTCATGCTAGAATTGTATTAACCGGAACATGATACATGTGTGAATACATAGACAAACATATAGTCACTAGTATGCCTCTACTTGACTAGCTCATTAATCAAAGATGGTTATGTTTCCTAACCATAGACATGTGTTGTCATTTGATTATGGGGATCACATCATTAAAAGAATGATGTGATTGACATGACCCATTCCGTTAGCCTAGCACTTGATCGTTTAGTATATTGCTATTGCTTTCTTCATGACTTATACATGTTCCTGTAACTATGAGAATTATGCAACTCCCATTTACCGGAGGAACACTTTGGGTACTACCAAACGTCACAACGTAACTGGTGATTATAAAGGAGTACTACAGGGTGTCTCCGAAGGTACATGTTGAGTTGGCGTATTTCGAGATTAGGTTTTGTCACTTCGATTGTCGGAGAGGTATCTCTGGGCCCTCTCGGTAATGCACATCATTATAAGCCTTGCAAGCAATGTGACCAAATGAGTTGGTTACGGGATGATGCATTTACGGAACGAGTAAAGAGACTTGCCGGTAACGAGATTGAACTAGGTATTGGATACCGACGATCAAATCTCGGGCAAGTAACATACCGATGACAAAGGGAACAACGTATGTTGTTATGCGGTTTGACCGATAAAGATCTTCATAGAATATGTAGGAACCAATATGGGCATCCAGGTTCCGCTATTGGTCATTGACCGAGAATAGTTCTAGGTCATGTCTACATAGTTCTCGAACTCGTAGGTCCGCACGCTTAACGTTACGATGATAGTTTTATTATGAGTTTATAAGTTTTGATGTACTGAAGTTTGTTTGGAGTCCCGGATGTGATCACGGACGTAACGAGGAGGTCTCGAAATGGTCGAGACATAAAGATCGATATATTGGAAGCCTATATTTGGACATCGAATCGTCCGGGTGAAATCGGCATTTTATCGGAGTACCGGGAGGTTACCGGAACCCCCGCGGGGGTATGCGGCCTACATGGGCCTCGAGGGAGAAGAGGGAAGGAGGCAGGAGGGGGCCGCGTGCCCCTCCCCTTCCTAGTCCGAATAGGACAAGGGAAGGGGCGGCGCCCCCCTTTCCTTCCCCTCTTCCTCCTCTTTCCCCCCTTCTCAGGACTCCCCCTTGGCGCGCCCTCTTGGCCGGCCGCCTCCTCCCCCTGGCTCCTTTATATAGGGGGCGGGGGACCCATAGACACACAAGTTGATCTGCGGATCATTCCCTAGCCGTGTGCGGTGCCCCCTCCACCATATTCCACCTCGGTCATATCTTCGCGGAGTTTAGGCGAAGCCCTGCGCCGGTAGAGCATCATCATCGTCACCACGCCGTCGTGCTGACGGAACTCATCCCCGAAGCTTTGCTGGATCGGAGCCCGGGATCGTCATCGAGCTGAACGTGTGCTGAACTCGGAGGTGCCGTATTTCGGTACTTGGATCAGTCGGATCATGAAGACGTACGACTACATCAACCGCGTTGTCATAACTCTTCCGCTTACGGTCTACGAGGATACGTGGACAACACTCTCTCCTCTCGTTGCTATGCCATCACCATGATCTTGCGTGTACGTAGGAATTTTTTTGAAATTACTACGTGCCCCAACAAAAATCACATGTGATCTGCCTCTAGCTAGCTAGATGGATGGTAATGAGGAAGAGAAAAAAAAATAGACTGCTCATATGCATGAATGCACGGTCAACTTAATTGATTGGGTGGATCTGAAGGAAGCATGTATTTTCAGTTGGGTAGGTCGAATGAGAGGACCCCGTTTCGAGTTCATTTGGGTATAAGGCATGCATCATTTAGTTTACTATTGTGCCTTTACATGCATCTTATCATGTTCAATGCGTGATTCGGGCAGTTCCTATGCAATATGCATGCATGAGATGCTTGGGGGTCTCGGTGAAACTAAACTGAGATGCGTGAGATATTTTCAAGTGACATGACTCGGCTTGAACGGGTTTGGAAGCGCATCCATTTACACTTTAACATTTGTTCTCCACCCGCATCAGTTCGACGCATGAATCGAGAGCATAATTTCATTATCAGACAACAGACTTAACAAATCGTGCATTGAAGTGTTCTATTTTCATCATTCGAATTGCGAAGCTATTGTCTGATACATAGAGCAATTTTCTAGTAGAAAGTATATTTTGTGGGCACAGAAGGAATAAAAATGAATAACATGAGAGAAAAAATACGGAGACACAATGTTAAGCCAACCACAATTTCAACAGAAACTGAGCCCACCGTCAACAACCTTTTTTGGGACAATATTAGATATTTTTTGAGATCTCTACCATCACATTGATATTAGAATTTACATGAACACACGTGTACAAACAAATAGTTATGTATACACTATAATTTATTCAATATTCAAAAGCTCATTCAAGAAGACATTTGTTACACCAATAATTAAAATTTAGAAGATTCACTTATGCATTATAGCTGCATATATGACCCATAGTACTTTAATTACTCCCCCTATATCAAATATAAGACTTTTTTGATACAACAGGAGTATAAAAAACGACTTATATTTGAATACAGAGGAGTAATATTTTAGTACTATTTTTATGTGGTTAGTTATCTCAACTAAGTAATATGATAAAACTAAATTCTAATAGGTATAAAATTTAGTACAAAAATATATTTAATTTTTTGTATTACACAAAAGAATTATTAAGAGCTGTATCAAGAGGGTAAGGTAGCGGTGCTTTTACAGCGAGTTGAATCAGAAACGGAATATGTGTGTGTGGGAGAGACGTGTGACGTAAGAATTTTGACTGACAGGACATAGAAAAATAGTTACGCTGAGCAAGAGTGAGAGAATTGTGAAGATGAAGATGAAGGGAGGTAGTCAGAAAGGTCGATGGAATCATCTTCGGCTTGACCTGCGAGATAGGAATCATGAATACCTTGTGTTTTGCATAACCTCACTTAAGATGATAAATGACATTAGTTGGCCATAAAAAATTTGGTTAAGGATATGAAGTCCTTGTTTATTTGAAGTCTTTATTTTAATTGTTTAATTGGTTGTTTCTATTTGATTTAATTTATTAAAAACGACATGTTTCTACAATCGTGTTAACAGTGATACTATTTCATATTGGAGGGCTTTGGTGAATTCTAGCAACAATACAACACAAAGTGGGGCACCATAACAATGTGGGTAAGAACAGAACAAAGAAAAACACCACGGCGCTAAACTTGCCTAGTCTGAATTCCGTCAATGGAAGGCAAGGGGTGGCACAGAGCACCTAGACCACATCACGACCAATGCGAGGCACCTCCGTCGCACGACCAAGACTCCTGCATGAAACCGAATCAACGTACCCCCACCATGAGCCCCTAGAGAGTCGGCAAGTGGGTTGCAGGATCCGGCGAGACTGAAGGAGGAGACCATTGAGGAAGTCCGACGAAGCTGTGCATTGCGCCCTAGATGCCCACGCCCCGAGAAGCAGCCCAAACCAAGCATGGCGATCAACATCTTCTAGTCCAACATCGAGGACTTCATGAACAACCAAAACAGTGTCTTCAAGAAGGGACGGCGCTACAACACCGGTGATGTCCAATCCGGTGAACCGGACCTAGAGTTTTCCTTGGTGCGCGAATAGGGGCACGGTGAAAGGTAACTCTAGTTGATAAGTAATACTAGAGATAATGCGTCAGTTTATCCGATCGATGCAAATTTGCTTAACAGATCGTTTGATACACAAGTTGTTCAAGTGCAAAAGACATGCACGAACCACCCGGATCGTGTCACTCCAACGGATCAAATAATTCGGCGCTACTAGTGCACATCATAATCGTGATTAACTCTTTAGTTACTTATAAGGAAAAAGTCCATTTTAAACCCTGAACTCGTAGACGTCCGGCGAAACGACCCCCCAAGTCGAAATCCCGGTTGATTGTACCCTGAACTATGCAATCCCGGTCTAAATCAAACCTTCGAGTCATTTGGATGGCCGGGATTGCTGGGATTTCGCTGAGGGCACACACCTCCACCCTGCTGGGCCGGCCCGCTTTATCTTTTTTTTTGAGAAATAAAAATTCACAAAGGGCGCTACACACCTTGCTTCTGCTGGGCCGGCCCGCTTTTGCTTTTTTGTTAAAAAAAGCGCACGGTGTGCTTTGAACACGCGACCCCGTACTGATTTCAAAAAAACATTTTCTTACAATGACGTTCAATGAAATTTAAATATTGTTTAATGGATATCACAAAATGTTCAACATGTATTAAATATTGTTCAGGGTATATCACGAAAATGTTCAATTTTTATTCGAATTTTTTAACGTATGTAAAAAATGTCCAAAATATATTTTTAAAGAATTGAACGTATTTAAAAAATCACATTTGTTTCCAAGAATTGCTGAAAACTTTGAAGAAAAAAGAAATCTATCGCGATACATTGTACTTTAAAATTAGCGCTGCAGTATAGACGTACTGAGTAGGTAGCTAGTGTGGTTGCCATCGCTGCTATTTATTCACGTTTTCAAATTTTGTTCACAATTTTAAATTGTTCAGTGTACAACAAAAAATGTTCAATGGATATTTTAAATGGTTTTTCAGCGCATATCACAAAATTGTTCAATTTGTAGTTAAAAATTCTTCAGATTATATTACAAAAATGTTCAATATATAAAATTTTGTTCATCGTATATCACGAAATGTATAAAATTTTGTTCATCGTATATCACGAAAATGTATAATATGTTTTCAATTATTTCAATGGATATAAAAAAAATGTTTGCTGTGTAGTAAAAAAATTGTTCATCGTACACTTAAAAAATGTTCGTCGGATATAAATTTTTGTTCATGTTTTCAATAGTTGTTCACGTTTTAACAGTTTGTTGAGTTTTAAATTTCTTCAAGAAAACATTGTTCATTTTCTTGAACGAAGATTAAAAAAATGGATCTGCCGCTGATTATACTACTTGAACATTACGCTGTGCTCTAATATCGGTCCCAATTGCTAGTTGCACTGGCTATCGTCACGGCTATCCAGCGAAAGGTCGTGGGTACGAATCCAACCAGCGGCAAACTTTTTAGGTCGTTTCGTTTTTTTTCGTACGTTCGCTTGTTTCCTGGCAATGGGCCGGCCCGTTTGTGCGAGCCCTAACGCGGAATCTCTTCTGTTTGACGCTATTCGCGATTCTGCCGCAAAAGAGCGACAGAAAAATAAAGATGAATTTTTTTAAGCAAACAAAAAAATAAATGGGCTGGCCCAGCGCGGAGGACGGGTGCTCCTTGACCCACCAGCTAGACAAATCCCGGTTAACATTTGTCAGGGTTTGATTTAGACCGGGATTGCATAGTTCAGGGTGTAATCGACCGGGATTTCGACTTGGGTGTTTGTTTCGCCGAACGTCTACGAGTTCAAGGTTTAAAATGGACTTTTTCCTACTTATAATTAAGCTAGGATCGGAGGAAGGTCGCGGGTCGTACGTGCTGCACGCAGTGGCGTCGTACTCACACTCACAGTCACACGTCACACCTCACAGCCTGTCTGGCTTCACAGCTGAGTGCATTTATCACCGGCCGGTCACATCGCCTCCGTCCGTACACACGGATTTTCCCGTGCGGTCGCCGTCGCGGACATTTATACCGGTGATGATCATTCCGGTGAGAGAGGATAATTCGAGAGAAAGGAGATGAAAAGTAGCTGTGCTGTGATGGAAGTCATGCATGCAGGTGCAGTGGTGCCGCCGGCTTCACTATAGCAGCGTAACGCCTACATAGTTCCGGAAAGACCCAAACCGGTGAGTGACATCCAAAGCCTGCTACTCGGCGATCGACATGGCAATTGGCCGGGCAATCATTGGGATCCGGGTGGCCGGATCTTGTCACAGGAGCGCCAGGTCAAATATCTCGTGTGTTCCGGATGTTTTTTTCACTTAGTGTTTTTTTGGGGGGGTGGGGGTTGATGAGCGACGCCTAGTCGAAGGAAGAAAACGGCCAATATGAATTTTGATGTAACAATTTTATATTTTGCATTTTGCGTTTTGCCGTATTTTGTTTTTACTAGGTACTGTTTTCCTGGATGATTGTTAGACATAAAATGCACTTTAGCATCTATGTATAACGCAACACCGCCAGCACAGAGGAATGGCAGCAATAACTTCTATCACCGGCACATGATAGTAACAGATCGATCAATTGTCGCCTTAAATTTAGCTATACTTACATGGTCCCCCATAAGAGATCACCATACAGTAATATTGCTTTCTGATTGATCATTTTATTTTCTAGTCGGCATCGCATTCGACCTTCTGTTAGTACTTTAAGTAGGAGGGCCTGCATTGTCATGACCAGCGTGTGGCCCTCTAATCATAGGTGTCCATCCATTCTTGATGGTTTCCTGGGACAGAAGAATTAACCACCCAAGCTAAAATATCTACATGCTTAACCAGTGCAGCTCTATAAGCTAAAATATCTAGATGGTTTTTCGATCTTGGACAGGAAAACTAATCCTCCAAGCAAGCTAAAATATCGACAATCATATCTGGTCGACATCTCCATCACATACACTATAGCTCAGCATGATTTTCGTAATGGACGAATATGGAAAACGCCTTAGGCTTTATGGATGAATGCTTCTTTCGATTCTCTGAACTATTATGAGCCGATCGATCGACCTACGTACCTGGCCATCCACTCGTGAAATGAAATTAAAGACGAGTGGTGATCTGAATTTGACGTGTCCCACGTATGATCAAAATCACATGTGATCTGCCTCTAGCTAGCTAGATGGATGGTAATGAGGAAGAGAAAAAAAGACTGCTATGCACGAATGCAAGGTCAACTTAATTAAGAGAAAAAAAATAGACTGCTATGCAAGAATGCAAGGTCAACTTAATTAATTGGGTGGATCTGACGGAAGAACATAATGTAGTCTCAGTTGGGTAGGTCAAATGAGAGGACCCCATTTTGAGTTCATTAGGGTATAAGGCATGAAACATTTAGTTTACTATTGTGCGTTTACATGCATCTTCTCGTGTTCAATGATTCAGGCAGTTCCTATGCAATATGAATGCATGAGATGCTTGGGGGTCTCGGTGAAAACTAAACTAAGATGCATGAGATATTTTCAAGTGATGTGACTTGGCTTGAACGGGTTTGGAGGGGCATGCATTTACACGTTGACATTTGTTCTACACCGCATCAGTTCAACACATGAATCAAAGATCATAATTTTATTATCAGACAACAGACTTAACAAGTAACGTGCATTGAAGTGTTTTATTTTAATCATTTGAATTGCAAAGCTATTGTCAGATACATAGAGCAATTTTTCTTATACAAAGTATATTTGGTGGGCACAGAAGGATAAAAATGAATAACATGAGAGAAAATATGGAGACACAATGTTAAGCCCAAACGACAATTTCAACATAAACTGAACCCACTGTTAACAACCTTTTTTGGGACAATATTAGATATTTTTTGAGATCTCCACCATCACATAGATGTTAGAATTTACGTGAACACACGTGTATACACACAAATACTTATGTATACACTATAATTTATTCAATCTTCAAAAGCTCATTCAAAGAAGACATTTGTTACAACAATAATTAAAATTTAGAACATTCACTTATATACATTATGCATATATGACCCATAATACTTTAACTACTCCCCTATATCAAAATATAAAACTTTTTTGATACAACAGGAGTATCAAAAAACGTCTTATATTTGAATACAAGAGGGAGTAATATTTTAGTATTGTTTTTATGTGGTTAGTTATCTCAACTAGGTAATAAAAAATTATACTCATTAAGTTTATAATATGACAAGACTAAATTTTAAATGGAATAAAGTTTAGTACACAAATATATTTAATTTTTTGTATTACATGATTTTTTTTATTAAGAGTTGTATCAAGATGGTAAGGGAGTGGTGCTTTTATAGCAAGTTGAATCAGAAATGGAAGATGTGCGCGGGAGAGACGAGTGACATAAGATCCTTGACTGACAGGACATAGAAAAAGGGTCATGCCGAGCAAGAGTGAGAAAATTGTGAAAATGGAGATAAAGGGAGGTAGTAAAAAACCGTCGATGCAATTGTCTTCAGCTTGAGCTAGGAGATAGGAATCATGGGACACCTTGTGTTTCCCATGGCCTCACTTAAGATGATAAATGACATTAGTTGAGCCATAAAATGTTTGGTTAGGGATATGACAGTCTTGTTTATTTGAAGTCTTTATTTTAATTGTTTAACTGCTTGTTTCTGTTTGATTTAATTCATTAAAATTCCTATAGTTATCACCTTTAATCCCTCGACCCAAATTCATCCCATGATCATGGCATGTGGTTGAGACCCGAAAATATTTGTATTACAATTTATTTTGGCCAAAACAAACAAAACCCATTATCTTTTCCAAATCCCTAAAATAGAGATTCCAACTAAAAGTATTCATTTTCTAAAAAATATTAAAAATCATTTATGAGGTCTATTATATGTAAGATTTCTATTCCATTCAAAAATATTACTTGGATTTTTTAAAGTATTTTATTTAAATTGTGTTTTAGAAGGCTAGAAATGGATTTAAAATAGTAAAATTATTTATGTTGTTTCCAAAAAAATCCAAGCCTCTTTGGACCATTTTGATCACCCCATAAACTTTTGACCACATGGTCCTATGTATCATCTTGTACAAACAAGCATCAAACACATTCTGGTCATGTCTAGGGTTTGAATTCATTCCTTCTTTACCGAAACCATTTTTCACTGAGTAGAGATTGGTGGAGCGAGAGTGAAATCGGACCAAACACCTTTTTGGAACTAGGTGTGTGATGATTTGTTTGAAAATGATAAGCCTTGAGTGATCCAGGATATGAATATGACATATGAGTATTGATTTGATTGAATAAAACATAATCATGAGAAACAAAGTGACTTTTGTTTACATATGGATGTTACTACTTGATCGAAATATACATTATTGCTTGAATCACTTTTGTCGTGAGTTCACACAATGCTAAATCATTTAATTGAGATTAAGCTGGGTAGCATCAAAATGAAAAATTACTTTGTTTATCATTTACCTACTCGAGGATGAGCAGAATTAAACTTGGGGATGCTAATACATCCCAAATATATCTATAATTTTTATTGTTCATGTATATGTTATCACTTTTATATAATTTTTATAGAACTTATATATTTTCTCACTAACATATAATTTAGTGCCCAATGCCAGTTCCTGTTCTTCTTTTTTGTTTCGCGGGAAATCAAATATCTACGGAGGTCAAAATCATTTGTTGAAATTGGTACACTTCTTGGGCAAAAAACACGGGAAGCTTTGGAAGATCGAGATGCGAAGCCGGGGGCCCATGCGGCCACCCTGTGTGCCCTAGGGGGTCGCCACATACATCATGTGGATGGCTCTACACCACCTGACCCGATTCACCACCATAAATTCCATGTAAAACCGAAACCCTCCAATGCATTTTCATAAGATTTTTATCACCGCTGCAAGTTCTTGTTTCGCGAAGATCCCATCTAAGGCCTGTTCCAAGCCCTGTCGGAGGGGGAAGCCATTTCCATATCTAATCTTCATCAACCTTGCTGCCTCCCATGACCATGTGTGAGTAGTTCCCTTAGGACCTTAGGGTCCATAGTAGTATAGCTAGATGATTTTCTCTCTTTTGGATCTCAGCACCTATTCTGGCGAGCCTCCACATGAATCGGGATCAATTCGATGTAATTTGGTGTGGTTAGGGACATGATGAATTCACTTTATGATGATTGTTAATTGAAATCAATTAATATTTCAGGTTTTGTTGGTGCAGATTAAATAGCTTTGTATGCTCTTTGATTTACCTATCTTCTTGGTGAAGTTTAATGGGTTTTCTTCAGAGGGAGTGGTGCTTTGTAGTAGGTTCAATTTGCGGTCTCTAACCCAGTGACACAAAGGGCCAACAAAGTATGTATTGTTGCCACTAAGGTTAAAACGACAAGGTTTTGTCATATTGATTGATTTCTCCCTACACATTATTCATCTGCTTATTGTGATACTCTGTTTCTTGCAAACTTAATACTTGAGATGCATCTAGATAGCGGTTTGGGGTGGAGCATCAGTAGTAGATGCAGTTGGATAAAGTCCACTTACATGGATGTAATGCCTATATGAGATTATGCCATAAATAATCATAGTTGTGAATATGCTATCCGAACAATTGCCCAACTGTAATTTGTTTACCATGGCATTCGCCTACTTTCCAGAGAGATGCCACTAGTGAACCTATGTCTCCCCTCTACTTTTTTTTTCTATGATACTTTGCTACTATCTATCTCTATCATTTGCATTTAATCATGCAACTAGCAGGACAAGGGGCTTGACAACCCTCTTCAAGCGTTGGTGCAAGTTTGTATCCGCTTTTGTGTAGCTACTGCTTACATTGTTATCTTGGGAACTCCTACTGGATTGAAACTTCGGATCTTCACTGAGGGAAATACTTTGTTGTTGTTTTGCTTCTCCCTTTCTCTTTGCGGAATCTCAACAACTCCTACGGGTAAGCACACCTGGAGCCTCCTTCCCTACTGTGTGACCCCAAGGTTATGGCTATTGTCCGCGCCTCCATCTCGTGGCATCTTGGAGACGGTCTGTCCTGTCGCATTATCGAGCTCACACGTCTGGTCTATACCTTGGCCCCAAGCGATGTCAGAAGTGAAGAATTGTGTTGTCGTGCTTCAACTTTGCTCTTGGTTTAGGACATAAGAGGTGCTTTTGGCTGGCGCCATGGTGCAGTACATCGACCTTTAGAGCTTACTACGTCACAACACTCTCTCCACATAATCCGGAGCGACTAATCTGGAAATGGACAGAGTCTGGTGTGTACTTGGCGGGGTCCTGCTACTTCGCCATGTTCCATGGCTCTCTTCCTGATCAAAATTTGTGCCTAACCTAGAAGACCAAGAGCCCACTATGCAATAGGATCTTCCTCTGGCTGGCCCTCAAGGACCATTGTTGGACCGCAAACTATTTGGCTAGGCATGGCCTAGCACACGCATCAATATGTCTCCTCTGCGACAAGGATCCCGAGTGCCTACAACACCTTCTTGTCTGATGTTCCTTCTCTAGGCCGGTATGGCACGAGGTCCTCTCCTAGGCCGGATCCAATGCGACCTCACCATGCCCAGACACTCTGTTCCAGTCGTGGTGGACTGCCACTTGCTCAGTCATGTCCCCTTCATGCCGAAAAGGGCCCTCGTCCAGACTGCTGCTAATAGCTTGGCTCATATGGCGGCATCGAACAACTGCATCTTGGATGGCACCTCTCCCCTGGTGCGAAGACTATGCTCGCTTATCCAGGATGAAGCCGACATGCGGGCTACGACTTGTTCCTTTGTCTTGGCCAATATCATCCCCGAGTATCACCTTGTAATCCCCCCCCCTCTCTTATGTCTCGTTGGATTCCCATACGGATCCTCAGGAGGCTACGTTGTATAAATCTATCTTCTAGCAATGAAACATATGCAAGCTTTGCGTATCCGCGAAAAGGAATCTATGCAAAAAAACAACAACTACATGTTAAGAGAAGTTTTCCAGAAAAGTCCAGAGTGAAATCTAGCAATCCATAGATGGGTACACACATTAGATGGTCAGCACCGTAGTATTTTTTAAAGATTTTTAAATTATATCCACCTATTTAATTAATTTTACATAATTTTACGATATTTTAATCAATAGGTGGGGGGGGGCTCTTTTGTTTGACTATATAGTTTTCTTTTTGCGTGTGCCTGACTATATAGTTTAAGGCGGCCCGTTCAGAATGTGTGCCGGTAATGATGAATTTTCTTGGGCGGAAAAATCATTTGACCTAAAATATGTACAATTACTTGGGTTACATCTCAAACATACCGTCATATACAATGATTTACCATTAGAAAAACCTGACAAATTGTAATTATTCTTATGGATCATCATTTTCCCATACTCCCATATGGATCCGTGTGCGTTGTATAATTCAAGCACGTACCTCTTCAGCACTGGTAGATGACAACAATAGATCGATCAATTATCGCCTTAAATTTAGCTATACTTACAAAGTCTCATAAAAATATCACCATATCATAATATTGCTTTCTGATAGATCATTTCTTTTTCACTCACTGTACGTTATGGTCTACAGTTAGGCATGTCGTTCAACCTTTTATTAGGGCATGTAGTAAGGGGCATCACACTCTATAGCGGACCCACCTTACAACATCTCTCTCCTCTCTCTCTCTTCACATGCATGAAGTTTAACTTTATCTCTCTCTCTCTACCTCTCTCTCCTCGCATGGATCAGCGTAGCTTCTCTGTTCATCCTTTCTCTTAGCTTTTACATTCGAAGATTCACTCGCTGTACGTTATGGTCTACAGTTAGGCATGTATTTTGACCTTTTATTAGGACATGTAGTACGGGGCATCACTCTGATATTGTCTCAGCTCTTAATCTAATAAAAAAAGTGATGCGACCATCGTTTGTGAAAATTTCTCGCCAACTGAGGCAACACTCTATAGCCGACCCACCTCAACATCTCCCTCTCTTCACATGCATAGAGTTTTCCTTCCTTTCTTTCCTCGCATGGATGAGCGTAGATTCTCCATTCGTCATTTCTCTTAGCTTTTACATTCGAAGAGGCTGGCTCTTTGGCAGGCCACACTAGCTCTTGCAAGGCTACAACTCTTCGTCCCAACCTAGCTCTGAGCCTAAGTGGACCCGTGGGGAGCACGTTGAGGCTACCATTGACCATGCCTTTATTAGAGCATGGTTAATAGTACAGCCAGCTGATGGCTATATGATATTGACATATCATATATAGCCAACTTTATAGCCGACAAGTACAATAGTAAGATATAAAGATGTGCTACTTCATTAATACATGACCCATCTTTCACTTTCACATAGTGTTTAGGAGCACGTGTTGCAGCTGACTCTTAGGCTGCCCGTAATGGTAGTATCATAGGTAGTATCATGCATGACAACTAAACAATTTTGATGAGGTGGCATAGTATTAAATGAAGAAAGAGATGCTTGAGTATCATATCATGATACCGTATCATATTAAATGATGTGCTACTTTGTGTCATGCATGACAATAAATGTAGTACTCTATGATACCAACATATGATACTTTGCATTACGGATGTAGTATCATACACTAGTATCATATGCATGATACTAGTATATGATACTCCCCATTACAACCAGCCTTATTATGTAGCAGGTTCCTCTTCTCTCCCCCTTTACTCTCCCTCCATGTCATCAGAAAAATATTTTTTTAATCCTTATAGCCTGCTTATATAAGCTTATTGTACTTGCTCCTAGGATTGTAGGAGGTCCTATCTTATCTTTTTTTTGAACCACGCATTGTTAACCCGTGTGGCCCTGTAAGCATGGGTGCCTATCCATTCTTGATGGTTTCCTTGCACAGATAAATTAACGCCCAAGCTAAAAATATCTACATCGTTATAACCAATGTGGCCCTCTAAGCATGCGTGCCCAACCACGCTTGATATTCTCGATCTGGACAGGAAGATTAATCGTCCAACCTACCTAAAATATCTACAACGCATGTCATCGCATTCCATCACACACTGTAGCTAGTGTGATCTTCACGATCTCCTCCTCCAAGAAAGAAGTTAGGGGTTCGTGTCCCTTGTCGGGCGCCGGCGCATGTCCGCTCGTCTCCGGTGGCCCCTAGGACCATGGGAGCGCGGTGGATCCTGGCAAGGGCCGGCGAGGGGCTCCATTTTTAGTCGTTTTTTCAATCTGTTAGGGTTTGTGTCTACTCAGGAAGGCGAGACGGGCGGCGGGCTCCCTGAAGATGGAATAAAGGTCTCCCGGCCTAGCCCCTGTTCGGCGGTGCGTCTGCATCATTGGTGGGCTGTGAAAGTGTGTCTCCGGCAGATCTATCTTTGGTGGATTTGCCCGGATCTCGTGTTGTTTGTCTACGTTCGTTGTCTTCGGTTTGGATCCTTCCGATCTACGTTATTTTTCATCGGGTGGGCGGTTGCTTGTTCTGGGGTGCTGGTCCTATGCGGCCTTTAGCACGACGATCTTCCCCGACTGTTCCTACTACAACAAGGTTTGGTGCCCGACGTCCAGCGATGGCAGGGGCGAATGTGAGGGCGCGCGCGCCTTCGCTCGCCTTCAGGTGCTTGTAGTCGTCCGTTAGGTGGTTTTACGAGATACTGAATGTAATTTTTACTTTTGGGTAATTCGTCTGTACTGCCATGATTGAAGATGAATAGATTGGAATTTTCCGCAAAAAAAGACAATAAGGATAATAATGCTTCTTCGATTTGATCTGAACTATTATTGAGCTGATCGACCTACCCAGCCAGCCATCCATCCAACCCGTTGAAATGAAAATAAAGTCGAATGGTGCATGAAATGAACACGTATGATCAAAATCACATGTGATCTGCCTGTAGCTGGCTAGATCGATCCATGGGTGATGACGACGAAGAAGAAAAAGGTAGGTTGCTCGCGTGCAATAAGTGATCTCATCCTATGCGTGCATGCATGGTCAAGTCATTCAAAAGGGCGCACCTTAAGGAAGCACATTATGTAGCGTCAATTGGGTAGGTCGAACTAGAGGGCCCCGTTCGAGTTCATTTGGGTAGGGCATGCATGGTGCATGTAGTAATAATTAAACATTGTGGCTATGCTGATGCATGCATCTTCTCATGTCCAATGATCCTGGGAATTCGTGTGCATGCATGCATGAGATGCTTCAGGGTGTCGGCGAACACTGAAGTGAGATATTTTCAAGTGAAATGATGCAGCAACAAGATTTGAGGTGCTCGCAGTGGCACTTCGGCGATTGTCTCCCCAGACGTTGTATGAGCTCAGAGCTCTCAATGGATGAATGAAATAGTTCATCAACACAAAACATATTTGCAGGTTACACTAAGCTGTTTCTCTTTTCTGCCATGACATTCGACTTGCACAACGAGTAGCTTTTGCCAGATACTAGAGCAATTTTTTCCCAAAAATATATACTACTGTACTATTTTATTGAACCAGTTTCAACTTCTGCTTCAAGCACAGAAGGACTATAAAGACGAACAACAGGAGGGTAAGAACAGATAGAAAGTCAAGCCCAACCCAGAATTTGAACAAAAGCTCACCCCAACAAACAAAGGAGGACTACTTCTAGGCCCAAATGCTCAGTAATCCTGGGAGCTCCTATACAACGCGTTAAGCACCGGGTTCACCTTCTTGGCACCAACACGCGTGGTCAACTGGACCGGCCTGTTAATAGCACAACGCTCATCCTTTCTAAATCGCACCCCCTCAGACAAAAATCACTCTTGATCGCACAGGTACACTACTAGAGAAAATCTTACTAGTGGCGCTGGTTTTTTACATACCAGTAGCGCGGGGCGCTACAATTATCATTTAACAGTAGCGCATTTCTATACAAGCGTTGCAGCTAAAATACTTAGTAGTAGCGCCTCTTTCTCTACCAACGCTACTACTATCATCACGTAGTAGTAGCGCCTGATGACTCACAAGTGTAGGGGATCAATCGTAGTCCTTTCGATAAATAAAGAGTGTCGAACCCAACAAGGAGCAAAAGGAAATGATAAGCGGTTTTCGACAAGTTCAAGGAGTTGACTACGATGAGACTTTCTCACCCGTAGCGATGCTTAAGTCTGTCTGAATCATGTTAGCTATTGCTGCATTTCATAATTATGAAATTTGGCAAATGGATGTCAAAACTGCATTCTTGATTGGATTTCTGGAAGAAGAGTTGTATATGATGCAGCCAGAAGGTTTTGTAGATCCAAAAGGTGCTAACAAAGTGTGCAAGCTCCAGTGTTCCATTTATGGACTAGTGCAAGCATCTCGGAGTTGGAATAAACGCTTTGATAGTGTGATCAAAGCATATGGTTTTATACAGACTTTTGGAGAAGCCTGTATTTACAAGAAAGTGAGTGGGAGCTCTGTAGCATTTCTGATATTATATGTAGATGACATATTATTAATTAGAAATGATATAGAATTTCTGGATAGCATAAAGGGATACTTGAATAAAAGTTTTTCAATGAAAGATCTCGGTGAAGCTGCTTACATATTGGGCATCAAGATCTATAGAGATAGATCAAGACGCTTAATAGGACTTTCACAAAGCACATACCTTGATAAAATTTTGAAAAAGTTCAAAATGGATCAGGCAAAGAAAGGGTTCTTGCCTGTACTACAAGGTGTGAAGTTGAGTCAAACTCAATGCCCGACCACAGCAGAAGATAGAGAGAAAATGAAAGATGTTCCCTATGCTTCAGCCATAGGCTCTATCATGTATGCAATGCTGTGTACCAGACCTGACGTATGCTTAGCAATAAGCTTGGCAGGAAGGTACCAAAGTAATCCAGGAGTGGATCACTGGACATCGGTCAAGAACATCCTGAAATACCTGAAAAGGACTAAGGATATGTTTCTCGTATATGGAGGTGACAAAGAGCTAGTCGTAAATGCTTACGTCGATGCAAGCTTTGACACTGATCCGGACGATTCTAAATCGCAAACCGGATACGTGTTTTTATTAAACGGTGGAGCTGTAAGTTGGTGCAGTTCTAAACAAAGCGTCGTGGCGAGGTCTACATGTGAAGCAGAGTACATAGCTGCTTCGGAAGCAGCAAATGAAGGAGTCTGGATGAAGGAGTTCATTTCTGATCTAGGTGTCATACCTAGTGCATCGGGACCAATGAAAATCTTCTGTGACAATACTGGTGCAATTGCCTTGGCAAAGGAATCCAGATTTCACAAGAGGACCAAGCACATCAAGAGACACTTCAATTCCATTCGGGACCAAGTGCAAGTGGGAGACATAGAGATTTGCAAGATACATACGGATCTGAATGTTGCAGACTCGTTGACTAAGCCACTCTCACGAGCAAAACATGATCAGCACCAAGACTCCATGGGTGTTAGAATCATTACTATGTAATCTAGATTATTGACTCTAGTGCAAGTGGGAGACTGAAGGAAATATGCCCTAGAGGCAATAATAAAGTTATTATTTATTTCCTCATATCATGACAAATGTTTATTATTCATGCTAGAATTGTATTAACCGGAAACATGATACATGTGTGAATACATAGACAAACATATAGTCACTAGTATGCCTCTACTTGACTAGCTCATTAATCAAAGATGGTTATGTTTCCTAACCATAGACATGTGTTGTCATTTGATTAATGGGATCACATCATTAAAAGAATGATGTGATTGACATGACCCATTCCGTTAGCCTAGCACTTGATCGTTTAGTATATTGCTATTGCTTTCTTCATGACTTATACATGTTCCTGTAACTATGAGAATTATGCAACTCCCATTTACCGGAGGAACACTTTGGGTACTACCAAACGTCACAACGTAACTGGGTGATTATAAAGGAGTACTACAGGTGTCTCCGAAGGTACATGTTGAGTTGGCGTATTTCGAGATTAGGTTTTGTCACTCCGATTGTCGGAGAGGTATCTCTGGGCCCTCTCGGTAATGCACATCATTATAAGCCTTGCAAGCAATGTGACCAAATGAGTTGGTTACGGGATGATGCATTACGGAACGAGTAAAGAGACTTGCCGGTAACGAGATTGAACTAGGTATTGGATACCGACGATCAAATCTCGGGCAAGTAACATACCGATGACAAAGGGAACAACGTATGTTGTTATGCGGTTTGACCGATAAAGATCTTCATAGAATATGTAGGAACCAATATGGGCATCCAGGTTCCGCTATTGGTCATTGACCGAGAATAGTTCTAGGTCATGTCTACATAGTTCTCGAACTCGTAGGGTCCGCACGCTTAACGTTACGATGATAGTTTTATTATGAGTTTATAAGTTTTGATGTACTGAAGTTTGTTTGGAGTCCCGGATGTGATCACGGACGTAACGAGGAGTCTCGAAATGGTCGAGACATAAAGATCGATATATTGGAAGCCTATATTTGGACATCGGAATCGTCCCGGGTGAAATCGGCATTTTATCGGAGTACCGGGAGGTTACCGGAACCCCCCGGGGGGTTATTGGGCCTACATGGGCCTCGAGGGAGAAGAGGGAAGGAGGCAGGAGGGGGCCGCGTGCCCCTCCCCTTCCTAGTCCGAATAGGACAAGGGAAGGGGGGCGGCGCCCCCCCTTTCCTTCCCCTCTTCCTCCTCTTTCCCCCCTTCTCAGGACTCCCCCCTTGGCGCGCCCTCCTTGGCCGGCCGCCTCCTCCCCCCTGGCTCCTTTATATAGGGGGGCGGGGGGTACCCCATAGACACACAAGTTGATCTGCGGATCATTCCCTAGCCGTGTGCGGTGCCCCCCTCCACCATATTCCACCTCGGTCATATCTTCGCGGAGTTTAGGCGAAGCCCTGCGCCGGTAGAGCATCATCATCGTCACCACGCCGTCGTGCTGACGGAACTCATCCCCGAAGCTTTGCTGGATCGGAGCCCGGGGATCGTCATCGAGCTGAACGTGTGCTGAACTCGGAGGTGCCGTATTTCGGTACTTGGATCAGTCGGATCATGAAGACGTACGACTACATCAACCGCGTTGTCATAACTCTTCCGCTTACGGTCTACGAGGATACGTGGACAACACTCTCTCCTCTCGTTGCTATGCCATCACCATGATCTTGCGTGTACGTAGGAATTTTTTTGAAATTACTACGTGCCCCAACAAAAATCACATGTGATCTGCCTCTAGCTAGCTAGATGGATGGTAATGAGGAAGAGAAAAAAAATAGACTGCTCATATGCATGAATGCACGGTCAACTTAATTGATTGGGTGGATCTGAAGGAAGCACAATATGTATTTTCAGTTGGGTAGGTCGAATGAGAGGACCCCGTTTCGAGTTCATTTGGGTATAAGGCATGCATCATTTAGTTTACTATTGTGCCTTTACATGCATCTTATCATGTTCAATGCGTGATTCGGGCAGTTCCTATGCAATATGCATGCATGAGATGCTTGGGGGTCTCGGTGAAAACTAAACTGAGATGCGTGAGATATTTTCAAGTGACATGACTCGGCTTGAACGGGTTTGGAAGCGCATCCATTTACACTTTAACATTTGTTCTCCACCCGCATCAGTTCGACGCATGAATCGAAGAGCATAATTTCATTATCAGACAACAGACTTAACAAATAACGTGCATTGAAGTGTTCTATTTTCATCATTCGAATTGCGAAGCTATTGTCTGATACATAGAGCAAATTTTCTAGTAGAAAGTATATTTTGTGGGCACAGAAGGAATAAAAATGAATAACATGAGAGAAAAATACGGAGACACAATGTTAAGCCCAACCCACAATTTCAACAGAAACTGAGCCCACCGTCAACAACCTTTTTGGGACAATATTAGATATTTTTTGAGATCTCTACCATCACATTGATATTAGAATTTACATGAACACACGTGTATACAAACAAATAGTTATGTATACACTATAATTTATTCAATATTCAAAAGCTCATTCAAGAAGACATTTGTTACACCAATAATTAAAATTTAGAAGATTCACTTATATGCATTATAGCTGCATATATGACCCATAGTACTTTAATTACTCCCCCTATATCAAAATATAAGACTTTTTTGATACAACAGGAGTATAAAAAACGACTTATATTTGAATACAGAGGGAGTAATATTTTAGTACTATTTTTATGTGGTTAGTTATCTCAACTAAGTAATATGATAAAACTAAATTCTAATAGGTATAAAATTTAGTACAAAAATATATTTAATTTTTTTGTATTACACAAAAGAATTATTAAGAGCTGTATCAAGAGGGTAAGGTAGCGGTGCTTTTACAGCGAGTTGAATCAGAAACGGAATATGTGTGTGTGGGAGAGACGTGTGACGTAAGAATTTTGACTGACAGGACATAGAAAAATAGTTACGCTGAGCAAGAGTGAGAGAATTGTGAAGATGAAGATGAAGGGAGGTAGTCAGAAAGGTCGATGGAATCATCTTCGGCTTGACCTGCGAGATAGGAATCATGAATACCTTGTGTTTTGCATAACCTCACTTAAGATGATAAATGACATTAGTTGGCCATAAAAAATTTGGTTAAGGATATGAAGTCCTTGTTTATTTGAAGTCTTTATTTTAATTGTTTAATTGGTTGTTTCTATTTGATTTAATTTATTAAAAACGACATGTTTCTACAATCGTGTTAACAGTGATACTATTTTCATATTGGAGGGCTTTGGTGAATTCTAGCAACAATACAACACAAAGTGGGGGGCACCATAACAATGTGGGTAAGAACAGAACAAAGAAAAACACCACGGCGCTAAACTTGCCTAGTCTGAATTCCGTCAATGGAAGGCAAGGGGGTGGGACACAGAGCACCTAGACCACATCACGACCAATGCGAGGCACCTCCGTCGCACGACCAAGACTCCTGCATGAAACCGAATCAACGTACCCCCCACCATGAGCCCCTAGAGAGTCGGCAAGTGGGTTGCAGGATCCGGCGAGACTGAAGGAGGAGACCATTGAGGAAGTCCGACGAAGCTGTGCATTGCGCCCTAGATGCCCACGCCCCGAGAAGCAGCCCAAACCAAGCATGGCGATCAACATCTTCTAGTCCAACATCGAGGACTTCATGAACAACCAAAACAGTGTCTTCAAGAAGGGGACGGCGCTACAACACCGGTGATGTCCAATCCGGTGAACCGGACCTAGAGTTTTCCTTGGTGCGCGAATAGGGGCACGGTGAAAGGTAACTCTAGTTGATAAGTAATACTAGAGATAATGCGTCAGTTTATCCGATCGATGCAAATTTGCTTAACAGATCGTTTGATACACAAGTTGTTCAAGTGCAAAAGACATGCACGAACCACCCGGATCGTGTCACTCCAACGGATCAAATAATTCGGCGCTACTAGTGCACATCATAATCGTGATTAACTCTTTAGTTACTTATAAGGAAAAAGTCCATTTTAAACCCTGAACTCGTAGACGTCCGGCGAAACGACCCCCCAAGTCGAAATCCCGGTTGATTGTACCCTGAACTATGCAATCCCGGTCTAAATCAAACCTTCGAGTCATTTGGATGGCCGGGATTGCTGGGATTTCGCTGAGGGCACACACCTCCACCCTGCTGGGCCGGCCCGCTTTATCTTTTTTCTTTGAGAAATAAAAATTCACAAAGGGCGCTACACACCTTGCTTCTGCTGGGCCGGCCCGCTTTTGCTTTTTGTTAAAAAAAGCGCACGGTGTGCTTTGAACACGCGACCCCGTACTGATTTCAAAAAAACATTTTCTTACAATGACGTTCAATGAAATTTAAATATTGTTTAATGGATATCACAAAATGTTCAACATGTATTAAATATTGTTCAGGGTATATCACGAAAATGTTCAATTTTTATTCGAATTTTTTAACGTATGTAAAAAATGTCCAAAATATATTTTTAAAGAATTGAACGTATTTAAAAAATCACATTTGTTTCCAAGAATTGCTGAAAACTTTGAAGAAAAAAGAAATCTATCGCGATACATTGTACTTTAAAATTAGCGCTGCAGTATAGACGTACTGAGTAGGTAGCTAGTGTGGTTGCCATCGCTGCTATTTATTCACGTTTTCAAATTTTGTTCACAATTTTAAATTGTTCAGTGTACAACAAAAAATGTTCAATGGATATTTAAATGGTTTTTCAGCGCATATCACAAAATTGTTCAATTTGTAGTTAAAAATTCTTCAGATTATATTACAAAAATGTTCAATATATAAAATTTTGTTCATCGTATATCACGAAATGTATAAAATTTTGTTCATCGTATATCACGAAAATGTATAATATGTTTTCAATTATTTCAATGGATATAAAAAAAATGTTTGCTGTGTAGTAAAAAAATTGTTCATCGTACACTTAAAAAATGTTCGTCGGATATAAATTTTTGTTCATGTTTTCAATAGTTGTTCACGTTTTAACAGTTTGTTGAGTTTTAAATTTCTTCAAGAAAACATTGTTCATTTTCTTGAACGAAGATTAAAAAAATGGATCTGCCGCTGATTATACTACTTGAACATTACGCTGTGCTCTAATATCGGTCCCAATTGCTAGTTGCACTGGCTATCGTCACGGCTATCCAGCGAAAGGTCGTGGGTACGAATCCAACCAGCGGCAAACTTTTTAGGTCGTTTCGTTTTTTTTCGTACGTTCGCTTGTTTCCTGGCAATGGGCCGGCCCGTTTGTGCGAGCCCTAACGCGGAATCTCTTCTGTTTGACGCTATTCGCGATTCTGCCGCAAAAGAGCGACAGAAAAATAAAGATGAATTTTTTTAAGCAAACAAAAAAAATAAATGGGCTGGCCCAGCGCGGAGGACGGGTGCTCCTTGACCCACCAGCTAGACAAATCCCGGTTAACATTTGTCAGGGTTTGATTTAGACCGGGATTGCATAGTTCAGGGTGTAATCGACCGGGATTTCGACTTGGGTGTTTGTTTCGCCGAACGTCTACGAGTTCAAGGTTTAAAATGGACTTTTTCCTACTTATAATTAAGCTAGGATCGGAGGAAGGTCGCGGGTCGTACGTGCTGCACGCAGTGGCGTCGTACTCACACTCACAGTCACACGTCACACCTCACAGCCTGTCTGGCTTCACAGCTGAGTGCATTTATCACCGGCCGGTCACATCGCCTCCGTCCGTACACACGGATTTTCCCGTGCGGTCGCCGTCGCGGACATTTATACCGGTGATGATCATTCCGGTGAGAGAGGATAATTCGAGAGAAAGGAGATGAAAAGTAGCTGTGCTGTGATGGAAGTCATGCATGCAGGTGCAGTGGTGCCGCCGGCTTCACTATAGCAGCGTAACGCCTACATAGTTCCGGAAAGACCCAAACCGGTGAGTGACATCCAAAGCCTGCTACTCGGCGATCGACATGGCAATTGGCCGGGCAATCATTGGGATCCGGGTGGCCGGATCTTGTCACAGGAGCGCCAGGTCAAATATCTCGTGTGTTCCGGATGTTTTTTTCACTTAGTGTTTTTTGGGGGGGTGGGGGTTGATGAGCGACGCCTAGTCGAAGGAAGAAAACGGCCAATATGAATTTTGATGTAACAATTTTATATTTTGCATTTTGCGTTTTGCCGTATTTTGTTTTTACTAGGTACTGTTTTCCTGGATGATTGTTAGACATAAAATGCACTTTAGCATCTATGTATAACGCAACACCGCCAGCACAGAGGAATGGCAGCAATAACTTCTATCACCGGCACATGATAGTAACAGATCGATCAATTGTCGCCTTAAATTTAGCTATACTTACATGGTCCCCCATAAGAGATCACCATACAGTAATATTGCTTTCTGATTGATCATTTTATTTTCTAGTCGGCATCGCATTCGACCTTCTGTTAGTACTTTAAGTAGGAGGGCCTGCATTGTCATGACCAGCGTGTGGCCCTCTAATCATAGGTGTCCATCCATTCTTGATGGTTTCCTGGGACAGAAGAATTAACCACCCAAGCTAAAATATCTACATGCTTAACCAGTGCAGCTCTATAAGCTAAAATATCTAGATGGTTTTTCGATCTTGGACAGGAAAACTAATCCTCCAAGCAAGCTAAAATATCGACAATCATATCTGGTCGACATCTCCATCACATACACTATAGCTCAGCATGATTTTCGTAATGGACGAATATGGAAAACGCCTTAGGCTTTATGGATGAATGCTTCTTTCGATTCTCTGAACTATTATGAGCCGATCGATCGACCTACGTACCTGGCCATCCACTCGTGAAATGAAATTAAAGACGAGTGGTGATCTGAATTTGACGTGTCCCACGTATGATCAAAATCACATGTGATCTGCCTCTAGCTAGCTAGATGGATGGTAATGAGGAAGAGAAAAAATAGACTGCTATGCACGAATGCAAGGTCAACTTAATTAAGAGAAAAAAAATAGACTGCTATGCAAGAATGCAAGGTCAACTTAATTAATTGGGTGGATCTGACGGAAGAACATAATGTAGTCTCAGTTGGGTAGGTCAAATGAGAGGACCCCATTTTGAGTTCATTAGGGTATAAGGCATGAAACATTTAGTTTACTATTGTGCGTTTACATGCATCTTCTCGTGTTCAATGATTCAGGCAGTTCCTATGCAATATGAATGCATGAGATGCTTGGGGGTCTCGGTGAAAACTAAACTAAGATGCATGAGATATTTTCAAGTGATGTGACTTGGCTTGAACGGGTTTGGAGGGGCATGCATTTACACGTTGACATTTGTTCTACACCCGCATCAGTTCAACACATGAATCAAAGATCATAATTTTATTATCAGACAACAGACTTAACAAGTAACGTGCATTGAAGTGTTTTATTTTAATCATTTGAATTGCAAAGCTATTGTCAGATACATAGAGCAATTTTTCTTATACAAAGTATATTTGGTGGGCACAGAAGGATAAAAATGAATAACATGAGAGAAAATATGGAGACACAATGTTAAGCCCAAACGACAATTTCAACATAAACTGAACCCACTGTTAACAACCTTTTTGGGACAATATTAGATATTTTTTGAGATCTCCACCATCACATAGATGTTAGAATTTACGTGAACACACGTGTATACACACAAATACTTATGTATACACTATAATTTATTCAATCTTCAAAAGCTCATTCAAAGAAGACATTTGTTACAACAATAATTAAAATTTAGAACATTCACTTATATACATTATAGCTGCATATATGACCCATAATACTTTAACTACTCCCCCTATATCAAAATATAAAACTTTTTTGATACAACAGGAGTATCAAAAAACGTCTTATATTTGAATACAAGAGGGAGTAATATTTTAGTATTGTTTTTATGTGGTTAGTTATCTCAACTAGGTAATAAAAAATTATACTCATTAAGTTTATAATATGACAAGACTAAATTTTAAATGGAATAAAGTTTAGTACACAAATATATTTAATTTTTTGTATTACATGATTTTTTTTATTAAGAGTTGTATCAAGATGGTAAGGGAGTGGTGCTTTTATAGCAAGTTGAATCAGAAATGGAAGATGTGCGCGGGAGAGACGAGTGACATAAGATCCTTGACTGACAGGACATAGAAAAAGGGTCATGCCGAGCAAGAGTGAGAAAATTGTGAAAATGGAGATAAAGGGAGGTAGTAAAAAACCGTCGATGCAATTGTCTTCAGCTTGAGCTAGGAGATAGGAATCATGGGACACCTTGTGTTTCCCATGGCCTCACTTAAGATGATAAATGACATTAGTTGAGCCATAAAATGTTTGGTTAGGGATATGACAGTCTTGTTTATTTGAAGTCTTTATTTTAATTGTTTAACTGCTTGTTTCTGTTTGATTTAATTCATTAAAATTCCTATAGTTATCACCTTTAATCCCTCGACCCAAATTCATCCCATGATCATGGCATGTGGTTGAGACCCGAAAATATTTGTATTACAATTTATTTTGGCCAAAACAAACAAAACCCATTATCTTTTCCAAATCCCTAAAATAGAGATTCCAACTAAAAGTATTCATTTTCTAAAAAATATTAAAAATCATTTATGAGGTCTATTATATGTAAGATTTCTATTCCATTCAAAAAATATTACTTGGATTTTTTAAAGTATTTTATTTAAATTGTGTTTTAGAAGGCTAGAAATGGATTTAAAATAGTAAAATTATTTATGTTGTTTCCAAAAAAAATCCAAGCCTCTTTGGACCATTTTGATCACCCCATAAACTTTTGACCACATGGTCCTATGTATCATCTTGTACAAACAAGCATCAAACACATTCTGGTCATGTCTAGGGTTTGAATTCATTCCTTCTTTACCGAAACCATTTTTCACTGAGTAGAGATTGGTGGAGCGAGAGTGAAATCGGACCAAACACCTTTTTGGAACTAGGTTGTGTTATGATAAGTTGTTTGAAAATGATAAAGCCTTGAGTGATCCAGGATATGAATATGACATATGAGTATTGATTTGTATTGAATAAAAACATTAATCCATGAGAAACAATAGTGACTTTTGTTTACATATTTGATGTTACTTACTTGTTATCAAATATACATTATTGCTTTGAATCACTTTTGTCGTGAGTTCACACCATGCTAAATCATTTAATTGAGATTAAGCTGGGTAGCATTCAAAATGAAAAATTATCTTTGTTTATCATTTACCTACTCGAGGATGAGCAGGAATTAAACTTGGGGATGCTAATACATCCCAAATATATCTATAATTTTTTATTGTTTCATGTTATTATGTTATCACTTTTATATAATTTTTATAGAACTTTATATTATTTTTCTCAACTAACCTATTAATTTAGTGCCCAATGCCAGTTCCTGTTTTCTTCTTGTTTTTGGTTTCGCGGGAAATCAATATCTACGGAGGTCAAAATCATTTGTTGAATTGGTACACTTCTTTGGGCAAAAAGAAACACGGGAAGCTTTGGGAGAGATCGAGATGCGAAGCCGGGGGCCCATGCGGCCACCCTGTGTGCCCTAGGGGGTCGTGCCACATACTCATGTGGATGGCTCTTACACCACCTTGACCCGATTCACCACCATAATTCCATGTAAATACCGAAACCCTCCAATGCATTTTCATAAGATTTTTATCACCGCTGCAAGTTCTTGTTTCGCGAAGATCCCATCTGAAGGCCTGTTCCAGAGCCCTGTCGGAGGGGGAAGCCATTTCCATATCTATATCTTCATCAACCTTGCTGCCTCCATGACCATGTGTGAGTAGTTCCCTTAGGACCTTAGGGTCCATAGTAGTAGCTAGATGATTTTCTCTCTTTTTGGATCTTCAGCACCTTATTCTGGCGAGCCTTCTCACATGATCGGGATCAATTCGATGTAATTGGTGGTGTGTTTATTGGGACATGATGAATTGTCACTTTATGATGATTGTTAATTGAAATCAATTTAATATTTTCAGGTTTTGTTGGTGCATGATTAAATAGCTTTGTATGCTCTTTGATTTACCTATCTTCTTTGGTGAAGTTTAATGGGTTTTTCTTCAGAGGGAGTGGTGCTTTGTAGTAGGTTCAATCTTGCGGTCCTCTAACCCAGTGACACAAAGGGCCAACAAATGTATTGTATTGTTGCCACTAAGGTTAAAACGACAAGGTTTTGTCATATTGATTGATTTCTTCCTGACACATTATGTCATCTTGCTTATTGTGATACTCTGTTTCTTGCAAACTTAATACCTTGAGATGCATGCTAGATAGCGGTTTTGGGGTGGAGCATCAGTAGTAGATGCAGTTGGATTAATAGTCCACTTATCATGGATGTAATGCCTATATGAGATTATGCCATAAATAATCATAGTTGTGAATATTGCTATCCGAACAATTGCCCAACTGTAATTTGTTTACCATGGCATTCGCCTACTTTCCAGAGAGATGCCACTAGTGAACCTATGTCTCCCCTCTACTTTTTTTTTCTATGATACTTTGCTACTATCTATCTCTATCATTTGCATTTAATCATGCAACTAGCAGGACAAGGGGCTTGACAACCCTCTTCAAGCGTTGGGTGCAAGTTTGTATCCGCTTTTGTGTAGCTACTGCTTACATTGTTATCTTGGGAGACTCCTACTGGATTGAAAACTTCGGATCTTCACTGAGGGAAATACTTTGTTGTTGTTTTGCTTCTCCCTTTCTCTTTGCGGAATCTCAACAACTCCTACGGGTAAGCACACCTGGAGCCTCCTTCCCCTACTGTGTGACCCCAAGGTTATGGCTATTGTCCGCGCCTCCATCTCGTGGCATCTTGGAGACGGTCTGTCCTGTCATTGCATTATCGAGCTCACACGTCTGGTCTATACCTTGGCCCTCAAGCGATGTCAGAAGTGAAGAATTGTGTGTGTCGTGCTTCAACTTTGCTCTTGGGTTTAGGACATAAGAGGTGCTTTTGGGCTGGCGCCATGGTGCAGTACATCGACCTTTAGAGCTTACTACGTCACAACACTCTCTCCCATAATCCGGAGCGACTAATCTGGAAATGGACAGAGTCTGGTGTGTACTTGGCGGGGTCCTGCTACTTCGCCATGTTCCATGGCTCTCTTCCTGATCAAAATTTGTGCCTAACCTAGAAGACCAAGAGCCCACTATGCAATAGGATCTTCCTCTGGCTGGCCCTCAAGGACCATTGTTGGACCGCAAACTATTTGGCTAGGCATGGCCTAGCACACGCATCAATATGTCTCCTCTGCGACAAGGATCCCGAGTGCCTACAACACCTTCTTGTCTGATGTTCCTTCTCTAGGCCGGTATGGCACGAGGTCCTCTCCTAGGCCGGATCCAATGCGACCTCACCATGCCCAGACACTCTGTTCCAGTCGTGGTGGACTGCCACTTGCTCAGTCATGTCCCCTTCATGCCGAAAAGGGCCCTCGTCCAGACTGCTGCTAATAGCTTGGCTCATATGGCGGCATCGAACAACTGCATCTTGGATGGCACCTCTCCCCTGGTGCGAAGACTATGCTCGCTTATCCAGGATGAAGCCGACATGCGGGCTACGACTTGTTCCTTTGTCTTGGCCAATATCATCCCCGAGTAGTCACCTTGTAATCCCCCCCCCCTCTCTTATGTCTCGTTGGGATTCCCATACGGATCCTCAGGAGGCTACGTTGTATAAATCTATCTTCTAGCAATGAAACATATGCAAGCTTTGCGTATCCGCGAAAAGGAATCTATGCAAAAAAACAACAACTACATGTTAAGAGAAGTTTTCCAGAAAAGTCCAGAGTGAAATCTAGCAATCCATAGATGGGTACACACATTAGATGGTCAGCACCGTAGTATTTTTTAAAGATTTTTAAATTATATCCACCTATTTAATTTAATTTTACATAATTTTACGATATTTTAATCAATAGGTGGGGGTGGGGCTCTTTTGTTTGACTATATAGTTTTCTTTTTGCGTGTGCCTGACTATATAGTTTAAGGCGGCCCGTTCAGAATGTGTGCCGGTAATGATGAATTTTCTTGGGCGGAAAAATCATTTGACCTAAAATATGTACAATTACTTGGGTTACATCTCAAACATACCGTCATATACAATGATTTACCATTAGAAAAACCTGACAAATTGTAATTATTCTTATGGATCATCATTTTCCCATACTCCCATATGGATCCGTGTGCGTTGTATAATTCAAGCACGTACCTCTTCAGCACTGGTAGATGACAACAATAGATCGATCAATTATCGCCTTAAATTTAGCTATACTTACAAAGTCTCATAAAAATATCACCATATCATAATATTGCTTTCTGATAGATCATTTCTTTTTCACTCACTGTACGTTATGGTCTACAGTTAGGCATGTCGTTCAACCTTTTATTAGGGCATGTAGTAAGGGGCATCACACTCTATAGCGGACCCACCTTACAACATCTCTCTCTCTCTCTCTCTCTCTTCACATGCATGAAGTTTAACTTTATCTCTCTCTCTCTACCTCTCTCTCCTCGCATGGATCAGCGTAGCTTCTCTGTTCATCCTTTCTCTTAGCTTTTACATTCGAAGATTCACTCGCTGTACGTTATGGTCTACAGTTAGGCATGTATTTTGACCTTTTATTAGGACATGTAGTACGGGGCATCACTCTGATATTGTCTCAGCTCTTAATCTAATAAAAAAAGTGATGCGACCATCGTTTGTGAAAATTTCTCGCCAACTGAGGCAACACTCTATAGCCGACCCACCTCAACATCTCCCTCTCTTCACATGCATAGAGTTTTCCTTCCTTTCTTTCCTCGCATGGATGAGCGTAGATTCTCCATTCGTCATTTCTCTTAGCTTTTACATTCGAAGAGGCTGGCTCTTTGGCAGGCCACACTAGCTCTTGTGCAAGGCTACAACTCTTCGTCCCAACCTAGCTCTGAGCCTAAGTGGACCCGTGGGGGAGCACGTTGAGGCTACCATTGACCATGCCTTTATTAGAGCATGGTTAATAGTACAGCCAGCTGATGGCTATATGATATTGACATATCATATATAGCCAACTTTATAGCCGACAAGTACAATAGTAAGATATAAAGATGTGCTACTTCATTAATACATGACCCATCTTTCACTTTCACATAGTGTTTAGGAGCACGTGTTGCAGCTGACTCTTAGGCTGCCCGTAATGGTAGTATCATAGGTAGTATCATGCATGACAACTAAACAATTTTGATGAGGTGGCATAGTATTAAATGAAGAAAGAGATGCTTGAGTATCATATCATGATACCGTATCATATTAAATGATGTGCTACTTTGTGTCATGCATGACAATAAATGTAGTACTCTATGATACCAACATATGATACTTTGCATTACGGATGTAGTATCATACACTAGTATCATATGCATGATACTAGTATATGATACTCCCCATTACAACCAGCCTTATTATGTAGCAGGTTCCTCTTCTCTCCCCCTTTACTCTCCCTCCATGTCATCAGAAAAATATTTTTTTAATCCTTATAGCCTGCTTATATAAGCTTATTGTACTTGCTCCTAGGATTGTAGGAGGTCCTATCTTATCTTTTTTTTTTGAACCACGCATTGTTAACCCGTGTGGCCCTGTAAGCATGGGGTGCCTATCCATTCTTGATGGTTTCCTTGCACAGATAAATTAACGCCCAAGCTAAAATATCTACATCGTTATAACCAATGTGGCCCTCTAAGCATGCGTGCCCAACCACCTTGATATTTCTCGATCTTGGACAGGAAGATTAATCGTCCAACCTACCTAAAATATCTACAACGGCATGTCATCGACATCTCCATCACACACTGTAGCTAGTGTGATCTTCACGATCTCCTCCTCCAAGAAAGAAAGTTAGGGTTCGTGTCCCTTGTCGGCGCCGGCGCATGTCCGCCTCGTCTCCGGTGGCCCTAGGACCATGGAGGCGCGGTGGATCCTGGCAAGGGCCGGCGAGAGGGCTCCATTTTTAGTCGTTTTTTTCAATCTTGTTAGGGTTTGTGTCCTACTCAGGAAGGCGAGACGGCGGCGGCTCCCTGAAGATGGAATAAAGGTCTCCCGGCCTAGCCCCTGTTCCGGCGGTGCGTCTAGCATCATTGGTGGGCGTGTGAAAGTGTGTCTCCGGCAGATCTATCTTTGGTGGATTTGCTCGGATCTCGTCGTTGTTTGTCTACGTTCGTGTGTCTTCGGTTTGGATCCTTCCGATCTACGTTATTTTTCATCGGTGGCGGTTGTTGTTCTGGGGTGCTGGTCCTATGGGGCCTTAGCACGACGACTTCCCGACTGTCTACTACAACAAGTTGTGCCCGACTCCAGCGATGGAGGGGCGATGACGGCGGCGCGCCTTCGGCTCGCCTCGGTGCTTGTAGTCGTCGTTAGGTGGTTTACGAATCTGAATGTAATTTTTACTTTTGGTATTCGTTGTACTGCCATGATTGAAGATGAATAGATTGGAATTTTCCGCAAAAAAGACAAATAAGGATAAATAATGCTTCTTCGATTTGATCTGAACTATTATGAGCTGATCGACCTACCCAGCCAGCCATCCATCCAACCCGTTGAAATGAAAATAAAGTCGAATGGTGCATGAAATGAACACGTATGATCAAAATCACATGTGATCTGCCTGTAGCTGGCTAGATCGATCCATGGTGATGACGACGAAGAAGAAAAGGTAGGTTGCTCGCGTGCAATAAGTGATCTCATCCTATGCGTGCATGCATGGTCAAGTCATTCAAAAGGGCGCACCTTAAGGAAGCACATTATGTAGCGTCAATTGGGTAGGTCGAACTAGAGGGCCCCGTTCGAGTTCATTTGGGTAGGGCATGCATGGTGCATGTAGTAATAATTAAACATTGTGGCTATGCTGATGCATGCATCTTCTCATGTCCAATGATCCTGGGAATTCGTGTGCATGCATGCATGAGATGCTTCAGGGTGTCGGCGAACACTGAAGTGAGATATTTTCAAGTGAAATGATGCAGCAACAAGATTTGAGGTGCTCGCAGTGGCACTTCGGCGATTGTCTCCCCAGACGTTGTATGAGCTCAGAGCTCTCAATGGATGAATGAAATAGTTCATCAACACAAAACATATTTGCAGGTTACACTAAGCTGTTTCTCTTTTCTGCCATGACATTCGACTTGCACAACGAGTAGCTTTTGCCAGATACTAGAGCAATTTTTTCCCAAAAAATATATACTACTGTACTATTTTATTGAACCAGTTTCAACTTCTGCTTCAAGCACAGAAGGACTATAAAGACGAACAACAGGAGGGTAAGAACAGATAGAAAGTCAAGCCCAACCCAGAATTTGAACAAAAAGCTCACCCCAACAAACAAAGGAGGACTACTTCTAGGCCCAAATGCTCAGTAATCCTGGGAGCTCCTATACAACGCGTTAAGCACCGGTTCACCTTCTTGGCACCAACACGCGTGGTCAACTGGACCGGCCTGTTAATAGCACAACGCTCATCCTTTCTAAATCGCACCCCCTCAGACAAAAATCACTCTTGATCGCACAGGTACACTACTAGAGAAAATCTTACTAGTGGCGCTGGTTTTTTACATACCAGTAGCGCGGGGCGCTACAATTATCATTTAACAGTAGCGCATTTCTATACAAGCGTTGCAGCTAAAATACTTAGTAGTAGCGCCTCTTTCTCTACCAACGCTACTACTATCATCACGTAGTAGTAGCGCCTGATGACTCACAAGTGTAGGGGATCAATCGTAGTCCTTTCGATAAATAAAGAGTGTCGAACCCAACAAGGAGCAAAAGGAAATGATAAGCGGTTTTCGACAAGTTCAAGGAGTTGACTACGATGAGACTTTCTCACCCGTAGCGATGCTTAAGTCTGTCTGAATCATGTTAGCTATTGCTGCATTTCATAATTATGAAATTTGGCAAATGGATGTCAAAACTGCATTCTTGATTGGATTTCTGGAAGAAGAGTTGTATATGATGCAGCCAGAAGGTTTTGTAGATCCAAAAGGTGCTAACAAAGTGTGCAAGCTCCAGTGTTCCATTTATGGACTAGTGCAAGCATCTCGGAGTTGGAATAAACGCTTTGATAGTGTGATCAAAGCATATGGTTTTATACAGACTTTTGGAGAAGCCTGTATTTACAAGAAAGTGAGTGGGAGCTCTGTAGCATTTCTGATATTATATGTAGATGACATATTATTAATTAGAAATGATATAGAATTTCTGGATAGCATAAAGGGATACTTGAATAAAAGTTTTTCAATGAAAGATCTCGGTGAAGCTGCTTACATATTGGGCATCAAGATCTATAGAGATAGATCAAGACGCTTAATAGGACTTTCACAAAGCACATACCTTGATAAAATTTTGAAAAAGTTCAAAATGGATCAGGCAAAGAAAGGGTTCTTGCCTGTACTACAAGGTGTGAAGTTGAGTCAAACTCAATGCCCGACCACAGCAGAAGATAGAGAGAAAATGAAAGATGTTCCCTATGCTTCAGCCATAGGCTCTATCATGTATGCAATGCTGTGTACCAGACCTGACGTATGCTTAGCAATAAGCTTGGCAGGAAGGTACCAAAGTAATCCAGGAGTGGATCACTGGACATCGGTCAAGAACATCCTGAAATACCTGAAAAGGACTAAGGATATGTTTCTCGTATATGGAGGTGACAAAGAGCTAGTCGTAAATGCTTACGTCGATGCAAGCTTTGACACTGATCCGGACGATTCTAAATCGCAAACCGGATACGTGTTTTTATTAAACGGTGGAGCTGTAAGTTGGTGCAGTTCTAAACAAAGCGTCGTGGCGAGGTCTACATGTGAAGCAGAGTACATAGCTGCTTCGGAAGCAGCAAATGAAGGAGTCTGGATGAAGGAGTTCATTTCTGATCTAGGTGTCATACCTAGTGCATCGGGACCAATGAAAATCTTCTGTGACAATACTGGTGCAATTGCCTTGGCAAAGGAATCCAGATTTCACAAGAGGACCAAGCACATCAAGAGACACTTCAATTCCATTCGGGACCAAGTGCAAGTGGGAGACATAGAGATTTGCAAGATACATACGGATCTGAATGTTGCAGACTCGTTGACTAAGCCACTCTCACGAGCAAAACATGATCAGCACCAAGACTCCATGGGTGTTAGAATCATTACTATGTAATCTAGATTATTGACTCTAGTGCAAGTGGGAGACTGAAGGAAATATGCCCTAGAGGCAATAATAAAGTTATTATTTATTTCCTCATATCATGACAAATGTTTATTATTCATGCTAGAATTGTATTAACCGGAAACATGATACATGTGTGAATACATAGACAAACATATAGTCACTAGTATGCCTCTACTTGACTAGCTCATTAATCAAAGATGGTTATGTTTCCTAACCATAGACATGTGTTGTCATTTGATTAATGGGATCACATCATTAAAAGAATGATGTGATTGACATGACCCATTCCGTTAGCCTAGCACTTGATCGTTTAGTATATTGCTATTGCTTTCTTCATGACTTATACATGTTCCTGTAACTATGAGAATTATGCAACTCCCATTTACCGGAGGAACACTTTGGGTACTACCAAACGTCACAACGTAACTGGGTGATTATAAAGGAGTACTACAGGTGTCTCCGAAGGTACATGTTGAGTTGGCGTATTTCGAGATTAGGTTTTGTCACTCCGATTGTCGGAGAGGTATCTCTGGGCCCTCTCGGTAATGCACATCATTATAAGCCTTGCAAGCAATGTGACCAAATGAGTTGGTTACGGGATGATGCATTACGGAACGAGTAAAGAGACTTGCCGGTAACGAGATTGAACTAGGTATTGGATACCGACGATCAAATCTCGGGCAAGTAACATACCGATGACAAAGGGAACAACGTATGTTGTTATGCGGTTTGACCGATAAAGATCTTCATAGAATATGTAGGAACCAATATGGGCATCCAGGTTCCGCTATTGGTCATTGACCGAGAATAGTTCTAGGTCATGTCTACATAGTTCTCGAACTCGTAGGGTCCGCACGCTTAACGTTACGATGATAGTTTTATTATGAGTTTATAAGTTTTGATGTACTGAAGTTTGTTTGGAGTCCCGGATGTGATCACGGACGTAACGAGGAGTCTCGAAATGGTCGAGACATAAAGATCGATATATTGGAAGCCTATATTTGGACATCGGAATCGTCCCGGGTGAAATCGGCATTTTATCGGAGTACCGGGAGGTTACCGGAACCCCCCGGGGGGTTATTGGGCCTACATGGGCCTCGAGGGAGAAGAGGGAAGGAGGCAGGAGGGGGCCGCGTGCCCCTCCCCTTCCTAGTCCGAATAGGACAAGGGAAGGGGGGCGGCGCCCCCCCTTTCCTTCCCCTCTTCCTCCTCTTTCCCCCCTTCTCAGGACTCCCCCCTTGGCGCGCCCTCCTTGGCCGGCCGCCTCCTCCCCCCTGGCTCCTTTATATAGGGGGGCGGGGGGTACCCCATAGACACACAAGTTGATCTGCGGATCATTCCCTAGCCGTGTGCGGTGCCCCCCTCCACCATATTCCACCTCGGTCATATCTTCGCGGAGTTTAGGCGAAGCCCTGCGCCGGTAGAGCATCATCATCGTCACCACGCCGTCGTGCTGACGGAACTCATCCCCGAAGCTTTGCTGGATCGGAGCCCGGGGATCGTCATCGAGCTGAACGTGTGCTGAACTCGGAGGTGCCGTATTTCGGTACTTGGATCAGTCGGATCATGAAGACGTACGACTACATCAACCGC
Source organism: Triticum aestivum (assembly GCF_018294505.1). Lineage (NCBI taxonomy): Eukaryota > Viridiplantae > Streptophyta > Magnoliopsida > Poales > Poaceae > Triticum > Triticum aestivum. The sequence continues at coordinate 723,540,990 of NC_057813.1, forward strand.
GTTGTCATAACTCTTCCGCTTACGGTCTACGAGGATACGTGGACAACACTCTCTCCTCTCGTTGCTATGCCATCACCATGATCTTGCGTGTACGTAGGAATTTTTTTGAAATTACTACGTGCCCCAACAAAAATCACATGTGATCTGCCTCTAGCTAGCTAGATGGATGGTAATGAGGAAGAGAAAAAAAAATAGACTGCTCATATGCATGAATGCACGGTCAACTTAATTGATTGGGTGGATCTGAAGGAAGCACAATATGTATTTTCAGTTGGGTAGGTCGAATGAGAGGACCCCGTTTCGAGTTCATTTGGGTATAAGGCATGCATCATTTAGTTTACTATTGTGCCTTTACATGCATCTTATCATGTTCAATGCGTGATTCGGGCAGTTCCTATGCAATATGCATGCATGAGATGCTTGGGGGTCTCGGTGAAAACTAAACTGAGATGCGTGAGATATTTTCAAGTGACATGACTCGGCTTGAACGGGTTTGGAAGCGCATCCATTTACACTTTAACATTTGTTCTCCACCCGCATCAGTTCGACGCATGAATCGAAGAGCATAATTTCATTATCAGACAACAGACTTAACAAATAACGTGCATTGAAGTGTTCTATTTTCATCATTCGAATTGCGAAGCTATTGTCTGATACATAGAGCAAATTTTCTAGTAGAAAGTATATTTTGTGGGCACAGAAGGAATAAAAATGAATAACATGAGAGAAAAATACGGAGACACAATGTTAAGCCCAACCCACAATTTCAACAGAAACTGAGCCCACCGTCAACAACCTTTTTTGGGACAATATTAGATATTTTTTGAGATCTCTACCATCACATTGATATTAGAATTTACATGAACACACGTGTATACAAACAAATAGTTATGTATACACTATAATTTATTCAATATTCAAAAGCTCATTCAAGAAGACATTTGTTACACCAATAATTAAAATTTAGAAGATTCACTTATATGCATTATAGCTGCATATATGACCCATAGTACTTTAATTACTCCCCCTATATCAAAATATAAGACTTTTTTGATACAACAGGAGTATAAAAAACGACTTATATTTGAATACAGAGGGAGTAATATTTTAGTACTATTTTTATGTGGTTAGTTATCTCAACTAAGTAATATGATAAAACTAAATTCTAATAGGTATAAAATTTAGTACAAAAATATATTTAATTTTTTGTATTACACAAAAGAATTATTAAGAGCTGTATCAAGAGGGTAAGGTAGCGGTGCTTTTACAGCGAGTTGAATCAGAAACGGAATATGTGTGTGTGGGAGAGACGTGTGACGTAAGAATTTTGACTGACAGGACATAGAAAAATAGTTACGCTGAGCAAGAGTGAGAGAATTGTGAAGATGAAGATGAAGGGAGGTAGTCAGAAAGGTCGATGGAATCATCTTCGGCTTGACCTGCGAGATAGGAATCATGAATACCTTGTGTTTTGCATAACCTCACTTAAGATGATAAATGACATTAGTTGGCCATAAAAAATTTGGTTAAGGATATGAAGTCCTTGTTTATTTGAAGTCTTTATTTTAATTGTTTAATTGGTTGTTTCTATTTGATTTAATTTATTAAAAACGACATGTTTCTACAATCGTGTTAACAGTGATACTATTTTCATATTGGAGGGCTTTGGTGAATTCTAGCAACAATACAACACAAAGTGGGGGGCACCATAACAATGTGGGTAAGAACAGAACAAAGAAAAACACCACGGCGCTAAACTTGCCTAGTCTGAATTCCGTCAATGGAAGGCAAGGGGGTGGGACACAGAGCACCTAGACCACATCACGACCAATGCGAGGCACCTCCGTCGCACGACCAAGACTCCTGCATGAAACCGAATCAACGTACCCCCCACCATGAGCCCCTAGAGAGTCGGCAAGTGGGTTGCAGGATCCGGCGAGACTGAAGGAGGAGACCATTGAGGAAGTCCGACGAAGCTGTGCATTGCGCCCTAGATGCCCACGCCCCGAGAAGCAGCCCAAACCAAGCATGGCGATCAACATCTTCTAGTCCAACATCGAGGACTTCATGAACAACCAAAACAGTGTCTTCAAGAAGGGGACGGCGCTACAACACCGGTGATGTCCAATCCGGTGAACCGGACCTAGAGTTTTCCTTGGTGCGCGAATAGGGGCACGGTGAAAGGTAACTCTAGTTGATAAGTAATACTAGAGATAATGCGTCAGTTTATCCGATCGATGCAAATTTGCTTAACAGATCGTTTGATACACAAGTTGTTCAAGTGCAAAAGACATGCACGAACCACCCGGATCGTGTCACTCCAACGGATCAAATAATTCGGCGCTACTAGTGCACATCATAATCGTGATTAACTCTTTAGTTACTTATAAGGAAAAAGTCCATTTTAAACCCTGAACTCGTAGACGTCCGGCGAAACGACCCCCCAAGTCGAAATCCCGGTTGATTGTACCCTGAACTATGCAATCCCGGTCTAAATCAAACCTTCGAGTCATTTGGATGGCCGGGATTGCTGGGATTTCGCTGAGGGCACACACCTCCACCCTGCTGGGCCGGCCCGCTTTATCTTTTTTCTTTGAGAAATAAAAATTCACAAAGGGCGCTACACACCTTGCTTCTGCTGGGCCGGCCCGCTTTTGCTTTTTTGTTAAAAAAAGCGCACGGTGTGCTTTGAACACGCGACCCCGTACTGATTTCAAAAAAACATTTTCTTACAATGACGTTCAATGAAATTTAAATATTGTTTAATGGATATCACAAAATGTTCAACATGTATTAAATATTGTTCAGGGTATATCACGAAAATGTTCAATTTTTATTCGAATTTTTTAACGTATGTAAAAAATGTCCAAAATATATTTTTAAAGAATTGAACGTATTTAAAAAATCACATTTGTTTCCAAGAATTGCTGAAAACTTTGAAGAAAAAAGAAATCTATCGCGATACATTGTACTTTAAAATTAGCGCTGCAGTATAGACGTACTGAGTAGGTAGCTAGTGTGGTTGCCATCGCTGCTATTTATTCACGTTTTCAAATTTTGTTCACAATTTTAAATTGTTCAGTGTACAACAAAAAATGTTCAATGGATATTTAAATGGTTTTTCAGCGCATATCACAAAATTGTTCAATTTGTAGTTAAAAATTCTTCAGATTATATTACAAAAATGTTCAATATATAAAATTTTGTTCATCGTATATCACGAAATGTATAAAATTTTGTTCATCGTATATCACGAAAATGTATAATATGTTTTCAATTATTTCAATGGATATAAAAAAAATGTTTGCTGTGTAGTAAAAAAATTGTTCATCGTACACTTAAAAAATGTTCGTCGGATATAAATTTTTGTTCATGTTTTCAATAGTTGTTCACGTTTTAACAGTTTGTTGAGTTTTAAATTTCTTCAAGAAAACATTGTTCATTTTCTTGAACGAAGATTAAAAAAATGGATCTGCCGCTGATTATACTACTTGAACATTACGCTGTGCTCTAATATCGGTCCCAATTGCTAGTTGCACTGGCTATCGTCACGGCTATCCAGCGAAAGGTCGTGGGTACGAATCCAACCAGCGGCAAACTTTTTAGGTCGTTTCGTTTTTTTTCGTACGTTCGCTTGTTTCCTGGCAATGGGCCGGCCCGTTTGTGCGAGCCCTAACGCGGAATCTCTTCTGTTTGACGCTATTCGCGATTCTGCCGCAAAAGAGCGACAGAAAAATAAAGATGAATTTTTTTAAGCAAACAAAAAAAATAAATGGGCTGGCCCAGCGCGGAGGACGGGTGCTCCTTGACCCACCAGCTAGACAAATCCCGGTTAACATTTGTCAGGGTTTGATTTAGACCGGGATTGCATAGTTCAGGGTGTAATCGACCGGGATTTCGACTTGGGTGTTTGTTTCGCCGAACGTCTACGAGTTCAAGGTTTAAAATGGACTTTTTCCTACTTATAATTAAGCTAGGATCGGAGGAAGGTCGCGGGTCGTACGTGCTGCACGCAGTGGCGTCGTACTCACACTCACAGTCACACGTCACACCTCACAGCCTGTCTGGCTTCACAGCTGAGTGCATTTATCACCGGCCGGTCACATCGCCTCCGTCCGTACACACGGATTTTCCCGTGCGGTCGCCGTCGCGGACATTTATACCGGTGATGATCATTCCGGTGAGAGAGGATAATTCGAGAGAAAGGAGATGAAAAGTAGCTGTGCTGTGATGGAAGTCATGCATGCAGGTGCAGTGGTGCCGCCGGCTTCACTATAGCAGCGTAACGCCTACATAGTTCCGGAAAGACCCAAACCGGTGAGTGACATCCAAAGCCTGCTACTCGGCGATCGACATGGCAATTGGCCGGGCAATCATTGGGATCCGGGTGGCCGGATCTTGTCACAGGAGCGCCAGGTCAAATATCTCGTGTGTTCCGGATGTTTTTTTCACTTAGTGTTTTTTTGGGGGGGTGGGGGTTGATGAGCGACGCCTAGTCGAAGGAAGAAAACGGCCAATATGAATTTTGATGTAACAATTTTATATTTTGCATTTTGCGTTTTGCCGTATTTTGTTTTTACTAGGTACTGTTTTCCTGGATGATTGTTAGACATAAAATGCACTTTAGCATCTATGTATAACGCAACACCGCCAGCACAGAGGAATGGCAGCAATAACTTCTATCACCGGCACATGATAGTAACAGATCGATCAATTGTCGCCTTAAATTTAGCTATACTTACATGGTCCCCCATAAGAGATCACCATACAGTAATATTGCTTTCTGATTGATCATTTTATTTTCTAGTCGGCATCGCATTCGACCTTCTGTTAGTACTTTAAGTAGGAGGGCCTGCATTGTCATGACCAGCGTGTGGCCCTCTAATCATAGGTGTCCATCCATTCTTGATGGTTTCCTGGGACAGAAGAATTAACCACCCAAGCTAAAATATCTACATGCTTAACCAGTGCAGCTCTATAAGCTAAAATATCTAGATGGTTTTTCGATCTTGGACAGGAAAACTAATCCTCCAAGCAAGCTAAAATATCGACAATCATATCTGGTCGACATCTCCATCACATACACTATAGCTCAGCATGATTTTCGTAATGGACGAATATGGAAAACGCCTTAGGCTTTATGGATGAATGCTTCTTTCGATTCTCTGAACTATTATGAGCCGATCGATCGACCTACGTACCTGGCCATCCACTCGTGAAATGAAATTAAAGACGAGTGGTGATCTGAATTTGACGTGTCCCACGTATGATCAAAATCACATGTGATCTGCCTCTAGCTAGCTAGATGGATGGTAATGAGGAAGAGAAAAAATAGACTGCTATGCACGAATGCAAGGTCAACTTAATTAAGAGAAAAAAAATAGACTGCTATGCAAGAATGCAAGGTCAACTTAATTAATTGGGTGGATCTGACGGAAGAACATAATGTAGTCTCAGTTGGGTAGGTCAAATGAGAGGACCCCATTTTGAGTTCATTAGGGTATAAGGCATGAAACATTTAGTTTACTATTGTGCGTTTACATGCATCTTCTCGTGTTCAATGATTCAGGCAGTTCCTATGCAATATGAATGCATGAGATGCTTGGGGGTCTCGGTGAAAACTAAACTAAGATGCATGAGATATTTTCAAGTGATGTGACTTGGCTTGAACGGGTTTGGAGGGGCATGCATTTACACGTTGACATTTGTTCTACACCCGCATCAGTTCAACACATGAATCAAAGATCATAATTTTATTATCAGACAACAGACTTAACAAGTAACGTGCATTGAAGTGTTTTATTTTAATCATTTGAATTGCAAAGCTATTGTCAGATACATAGAGCAATTTTTCTTATACAAAGTATATTTGGTGGGCACAGAAGGATAAAAATGAATAACATGAGAGAAAATATGGAGACACAATGTTAAGCCCAAACGACAATTTCAACATAAACTGAACCCACTGTTAACAACCTTTTTTGGGACAATATTAGATATTTTTTGAGATCTCCACCATCACATAGATGTTAGAATTTACGTGAACACACGTGTATACACACAAATACTTATGTATACACTATAATTTATTCAATCTTCAAAAGCTCATTCAAAGAAGACATTTGTTACAACAATAATTAAAATTTAGAACATTCACTTATATACATTATAGCTGCATATATGACCCATAATACTTTAACTACTCCCCCTATATCAAAATATAAAACTTTTTTGATACAACAGGAGTATCAAAAAACGTCTTATATTTGAATACAAGAGGGAGTAATATTTTAGTATTGTTTTTATGTGGTTAGTTATCTCAACTAGGTAATAAAAAATTATACTCATTAAGTTTATAATATGACAAGACTAAATTTTAAATGGAATAAAGTTTAGTACACAAATATATTTAATTTTTTGTATTACATGATTTTTTTTATTAAGAGTTGTATCAAGATGGTAAGGGAGTGGTGCTTTTATAGCAAGTTGAATCAGAAATGGAAGATGTGCGCGGGAGAGACGAGTGACATAAGATCCTTGACTGACAGGACATAGAAAAAGGGTCATGCCGAGCAAGAGTGAGAAAATTGTGAAAATGGAGATAAAGGGAGGTAGTAAAAAACCGTCGATGCAATTGTCTTCAGCTTGAGCTAGGAGATAGGAATCATGGACACCTTGTGTTTTCCATGGCCTCACTTAAGATGATAAATGACATTAGTTGAGCCATAAAATGTTTGGTTAGGGATATGACAGTCTTGTTTATTTGAAGTCTTTATTTTAATTGTTTAACTGCTTGTTTCTGTTTGATTTAATTCATTAAAATTCCTATAGTTATCACCTTTAATCCCTCGACCCAAATTCATCCCATGATCATGGCATGTGGTTGAGACCCGAAAATATTTGTATTACAATTTATTTTGGCCAAAACAAACAAAACCCATTATCTTTTCCAAATCCCTAAAATAGAGATTCCAACTAAAAGTATTCATTTTCTAAAAAATATTAAAAATCATTTATGAGGTCTATTATATGTAAGATTTCTATTCCATTCAAAAAATATTACTTGGATTTTTTAAAGTATTTTATTTAAATTGTGTTTTAGAAGGCTAGAAATGGATTTAAAATAGTAAAATTATTTATGTTGTTTCCAAAAAAAATCCAAGCCTCTTTGGACCATTTTGATCACCCCATAAACTTTTGACCACATGGTCCTATGTATCATCTTGTACAAACAAGCATCAAACACATTCTGGTCATGTCTAGGGTTTGAATTCATTCCTTCTTTACCGAAACCATTTTTCACTGAGTAGAGATTGGTGGAGCGAGAGTGAAATCGGACCAAACACCTTTTTGGAACTAGGTTGTGTTATGATAAGTTGTTTGAAAATGATAAAGCCTTGAGTGATCCAGGATATGAATATGACATATGAGTATTGATTTGTATTGAATAAAAACATTAATCCATGAGAAACAATAGTGACTTTTGTTTACATATTTGATGTTACTTACTTGTTATCAAATATACATTATTGCTTTGAATCACTTTTGTCGTGAGTTCACACCATGCTAAATCATTTAATTGAGATTAAGCTGGGTAGCATTCAAAATGAAAAATTATCTTTGTTTATCATTTACCTACTCGAGGATGAGCAGGAATTAAACTTGGGGATGCTAATACATCCCAAATATATCTATAATTTTTATTGTTTCATGTTATTATGTTATCACTTTATATAATTTTTATAGAACTTTATATTATTTTTCTCAACTAACCTATTAATTTAGTGCCCAATGCCAGTTCCTGTTTTCTTCTTGTTTTTGGTTTCGCGGGAAATCAATATCTACGGAGGTCAAAATCATTTGTTGAATTGGTACACTTCTTTGGGCAAAAAGAAACACGGGAAGCTTTGGGAGAGATCGAGATGCGAAGCCGGGGGCCCATGCGGCCACCCTGTGTGCCCTAGGGGGTCGTGCCACATACTCATGTGGATGGCTCTTACACCACCTTGACCCGATTCACCACCATAATTCCATGTAAATACCGAAACCCTCCAATGCATTTTCATAAGATTTTTATCACCGCTGCAAGTTCTTGTTTCGCGAAGATCCCATCTGAAGGCCTGTTCCAGAGCCCTGTCGGAGGGGGAAGCCATTTCCATATCTATATCTTCATCAACCTTGCTGCCTCCATGACCATGTGTGAGTAGTTCCCTTAGGACCTTAGGGTCCATAGTAGTAGCTAGATGATTTTCTCTCTTTTGGATCTTCAGCACCTTATTCTGGCGAGCCTTCTCACATGATCGGGATCAATTCGATGTAATTGGTGGTGTGTTTATTGGGACATGATGAATTGTCACTTTATGATGATTGTTAATTGAAATCAATTTAATATTTTCAGGTTTTGTTGGTGCATGATTAAATAGCTTTGTATGCTCTTTGATTTACCTATCTTCTTTGGTGAAGTTTAATGGGTTTTTCTTCAGAGGGAGTGGTGCTTTGTAGTAGGTTCAATCTTGCGGTCCTCTAACCCAGTGACACAAAGGGCCAACAAATGTATTGTATTGTTGCCACTAAGGTTAAAACGACAAGGTTTTGTCATATTGATTGATTTCTTCCTGACACATTATGTCATCTTGCTTATTGTGATACTCTGTTTCTTGCAAACTTAATACCTTGAGATGCATGCTAGATAGCGGTTTTGGGGTGGAGCATCAGTAGTAGATGCAGTTGGATTAATAGTCCACTTATCATGGATGTAATGCCTATATGAGATTATGCCATAAATAATCATAGTTGTGAATATTGCTATCCGAACAATTGCCCAACTGTAATTTGTTTACCATGGCATTCGCCTACTTTCCAGAGAGATGCCACTAGTGAACCTATGTCTCCCCTCTACTTTTTTTTTCTATGATACTTTGCTACTATCTATCTCTATCATTTGCATTTAATCATGCAACTAGCAGGACAAGGGGCTTGACAACCCTCTTCAAGCGTTGGGTGCAAGTTTGTATCCGCTTTTGTGTAGCTACTGCTTACATTGTTATCTTGGGAGACTCCTACTGGATTGAAAACTTCGGATCTTCACTGAGGGAAATACTTTGTTGTTGTTTTGCTTCTCCCTTTCTCTTTGCGGAATCTCAACAACTCCTACGGGTAAGCACACCTGGAGCCTCCTTCCCCTACTGTGTGACCCCAAGGTTATGGCTATTGTCCGCGCCTCCATCTCGTGGCATCTTGGAGACGGTCTGTCCTGTCATTGCATTATCGAGCTCACACGTCTGGTCTATACCTTGGCCCTCAAGCGATGTCAGAAGTGAAGAATTGTGTGTGTCGTGCTTCAACTTTGCTCTTGGGTTTAGGACATAAGAGGTGCTTTTGGGCTGGCGCCATGGTGCAGTACATCGACCTTTAGAGCTTACTACGTCACAACACTCTCTCCCATAATCCGGAGCGACTAATCTGGAAATGGACAGAGTCTGGTGTGTACTTGGCGGGGTCCTGCTACTTCGCCATGTTCCATGGCTCTCTTCCTGATCAAAATTTGTGCCTAACCTAGAAGACCAAGAGCCCACTATGCAATAGGATCTTCCTCTGGCTGGCCCTCAAGGACCATTGTTGGACCGCAAACTATTTGGCTAGGCATGGCCTAGCACACGCATCAATATGTCTCCTCTGCGACAAGGATCCCGAGTGCCTACAACACCTTCTTGTCTGATGTTCCTTCTCTAGGCCGGTATGGCACGAGGTCCTCTCCTAGGCCGGATCCAATGCGACCTCACCATGCCCAGACACTCTGTTCCAGTCGTGGTGGACTGCCACTTGCTCAGTCATGTCCCCTTCATGCCGAAAAGGGCCCTCGTCCAGACTGCTGCTAATAGCTTGGCTCATATGGCGGCATCGAACAACTGCATCTTGGATGGCACCTCTCCCCTGGTGCGAAGACTATGCTCGCTTATCCAGGATGAAGCCGACATGCGGGCTACGACTTGTTCCTTTGTCTTGGCCAATATCATCCCCGAGTAGTCACCTTGTAATCCCCCCCCCCTCTCTTATGTCTCGTTGGGATTCCCATACGGATCCTCAGGAGGCTACGTTGTATAAATCTATCTTCTAGCAATGAAACATATGCAAGCTTTGCGTATCCGCGAAAAGGAATCTATGCAAAAAAACAACAACTACATGTTAAGAGAAGTTTTCCAGAAAAGTCCAGAGTGAAATCTAGCAATCCATAGATGGGTACACACATTAGATGGTCAGCACCGTAGTATTTTTTAAGATTTTTAAATTATATCCACCTATTTAATTTAATTTTACATAATTTTACGATATTTTAATCAATAGGTGGGGGTGGGGCTCTTTTGTTTGACTATATAGTTTTCTTTTTGCGTGTGCCTGACTATATAGTTTAAGGCGGCCCGTTCAGAATGTGTGCCGGTAATGATGAATTTTCTTGGGCGGAAAAATCATTTGACCTAAAATATGTACAATTACTTGGGTTACATCTCAAACATACCGTCATATACAATGATTTACCATTAGAAAAACCTGACAAATTGTAATTATTCTTATGGATCATCATTTTCCCATACTCCCATATGGATCCGTGTGCGTTGTATAATTCAAGCACGTACCTCTTCAGCACTGGTAGATGACAACAATAGATCGATCAATTATCGCCTTAAATTTAGCTATACTTACAAAGTCTCATAAAAATATCACCATATCATAATATTGCTTTCTGATAGATCATTTCTTTTTCACTCACTGTACGTTATGGTCTACAGTTAGGCATGTCGTTCAACCTTTTATTAGGGCATGTAGTAAGGGGCATCACACTCTATAGCGGACCCACCTTACAACATCTCTCTCTCTCTCTCTCTCTCTCTCTCTCTCTTCACATGCATGAAGTTTAACTTTATCTCTCTCTCTACCTCTCTCTCCTCGCATGGATCAGCGTAGCTTCTCTGTTCATCCTTTCTCTTAGCTTTTACATTCGAAGATTCACTCGCTGTACGTTATGGTCTACAGTTAGGCATGTATTTTGACCTTTTATTAGGACATGTAGTACGGGGCATCACTCTGATATTGTCTCAGCTCTTAATCTAATAAAAAAAGTGATGCGACCATCGTTTGTGAAAATTTCTCGCCAACTGAGGCAACACTCTATAGCCGACCCACCTCAACATCTCCCTCTCTTCACATGCATAGAGTTTTCCTTCCTTTCTTTCCTCGCATGGATGAGCGTAGATTCTCCATTCGTCATTTCTCTTAGCTTTTACATTCGAAGAGGCTGGCTCTTTGGCAGGCCACACTAGCTCTTGTGCAAGGCTACAACTCTTCGTCCCAACCTAGCTCCGAGCCTAAGTGGACCCGTGGGGGAGCACGTTGAGGCTACCATTGACCATGCCTTTATTAGAGCATGGTTAATAGTACAGCCAGCTGATGGCTATATGATATTGACATATCATATATAGCCAACCTTATAGCCGACAAGTACAATAGTAAGATATAAAGATGTGCTACTTCATTAATACATGACCCATCTTTCACTTTCACATAGTGTTTAGGAGCACGTGTTGCAGCTGACTCTTAGGCTGCCCGTAATGGTAGTATCATAGGTAGTATCATGCATGACAACTAAACAATTTTGATGAGGTGGCATAGTATTAAATGAAGAAAGAGATGCTTGAGTATCATATCATGATACCGTATCATATTAAATGATGTGCTACTTTGTGTCATGCATGACAATAAATGTAGTACTCTATGATACCAACATATGATACTTTGCATTACGGATGTAGTATCATACACTAGTATCATATGCATGATACTAGTATATGATACTCCCCATTACAACCAGCCTTATTATGTAGCAGGTTCCTCTTCTCTCCCCCTTTACTCTCCCTCCATGTCATCAGAAAAATATTTTTTTAATCCTTATAGCCTGCTTATATAAGCTTATTGTACTTCCTCCTAGGATTGTAGGAGGTCCTATCTTATCTTTTTTTTTGAACCACGCATTGTTAACCCGTGTGGCCCTGTAAGCATGGGGTGCCTATCCATTCTTGATGGTTTCCTTGCACAGATAAATTAACGCCCAAGCTAAAATATCTACATCGTTATAACCAATGTGGCCCTCTAAGCATGCGTGCCCAACCACCTTGATATTTCTCGATCTTGGACAGGAAGATTAATCGTCCAACCTACCTAAAATATCTACAACGGCATGTCATCGACATCTCCATCACACACTGTAGCTAGTGTGATCTTCACGATCTCCTCCTCCAAGAAAGAAAGTTAGGGTTCGTGTCCCTTGTCGGCGCCGGCGCATGTCCGCCTCGTCTCCGGTGGTCCTAGGACCATGGAGGCGCGGTGGATCCTGGCAAGGGCCGGCGAGAGGGCTCCATTTTTAGTCGTTTTTTTCAATCTTGTTAGGGTTTGTGTCCTACTCAGGAAGGCGAGACGGCGGCGGCTCCCTGAAGATGGAATAAAGGTCTCCCGGCCTAGCCCCTGTTCCGGCGGTGCGTCTAGCATCATTGGTGGGCGTGTGAAAGTGTGTCTCCGGCAGATCTATCTTTGGTGGATTTGCTCGGATCTCGTCGTTGTTTGTCTACGTTCGTGTGTCTTCGGTTTGGATCCTTCCGATCTACGTTATTTTTCATCGGTGGCGGTTGTTGTTCTGGGGTGCTGGTCCTATGGGGCCTTAGCACGACGACTTCCCGACTGTCTACTACAACAAGTTGTGCCCGACTCCAGCGATGGAGGGGCGATGACGGCGGCGCGCCTTCGGCTCGCCTCGGTGCTTGTAGTCGTCGTTAGGTGGTTTACGAATCTGAATGTAATTTTTACTTTTGGTATTCGTTGTACTGCCATGATTGAAGATGAATAGATTGGAATTTTCCGCAAAAAAGACAAATAAGGATAAATAATGCTTCTTCGATTTGATCTGAACTATTATGAGCTGATCGACCTACCCAGCCAGCCATCCATCCAACCCGTTGAAATGAAAATAAAGTCGAATGGTGCATGAAATGAACACGTATGATCAAAATCACATGTGATCTGCCTGTAGCTGGCTAGATCGATCCATGGTGATGACGACGAAGAAGAAAAGGTAGGTTGCTCGCGTGCAATAAGTGATCTCATCCTATGCGTGCATGCATGGTCAAGTCATTCAAAAGGGCGCACCTTAAGGAAGCACATTATGTAGCGTCAATTGGGTAGGTCGAACTAGAGGGCCCCGTTCGAGTTCATTTGGGTAGGGCATGCATGGTGCATGTAGTAATAATTAAACATTGTGGCTATGCTGATGCATGCATCTTCTCATGTCCAATGATCCTGGGAATTCGTGTGCATGCATGCATGAGATGCTTCAGGGTGTCGGCGAACACTGAAGTGAGATATTTTCAAGTGAAATGATGCAGCAACAAGATTTGAGGTGCTCGCAGTGGCACTTCGGCGATTGTCTCCCCAGACGTTGTATGAGCTCAGAGCTCTCAATGGATGAATGAAATAGTTCATCAACACAAAACATATTTGCAGGTTACACTAAGCTGTTTCTCTTTTCTGCCATGACATTCGACTTGCACAACGAGTAGCTTTTGCCAGATACTAGAGCAATTTTTTCCCAAAAAATATATACTACTGTACTATTTTATTGAACCAGTTTCAACTTCTGCTTCAAGCACAGAAGGACTATAAAGACGAACAACAGGAGGGTAAGAACAGATAGAAAGTCAAGCCCAACCCAGAATTTGAACAAAAAGCTCACCCCAACAAACAAAGGAGGACTACTTCTAGGCCCAAATGCTCAGTAATCCTGGGAGCTCCTATACAACGCGTTAAGCACCGGTTCACCTTCTTGGCACCAACACGCGTGGTCAACTGGACCGGCCTGTTAATAGCACAACGCTCATCCTTTCTAAATCGCACCCCCTCAGACAAAAATCACTCTTGATCGCACAGGTACACTACTAGAGAAAATCTTACTAGTGGCGCTGGTTTTTTACATACCAGTAGCGCGGGGCGCTACAATTATCATTTAACAGTAGCGCATTTCTATACAAGCGTTGCAGCTAAAATACTTAGTAGTAGCGCCTCTTTCTCTACCAACGCTACTACTATCATCACGTAGTAGTAGCGCCTGATGACTCACAAGTGTAGGGGATCAATCGTAGTCCTTTCGATAAATAAAGAGTGTCGAACCCAACAAGGAGCAAAAGGAAATGATAAGCGGTTTTCAGTAAGGTTTTCTCTGCAAGCACTGAAATTGTAGGTAATAGATAGTTTTGTGATAAGATAAATGATAACGAGTAACAAGTAAATAAAGTAAATAAAGTGCAGCAAGGTGGCCCAATCCTTTATGTAGCAAAGGATAAGTCTAGAAAATTTCTAATAATGAGAAAGGAGCTCCCGAGGACACATGAGAATTATCGTCAAGCTAGTTTTCATCACGTTCATATGATTCGCGTTTGGTACTTTGATAATTTGATATGTGGGTGGACCGATACTTGGGTACTGCCCTTACTTGGACAAGCAATCCACTTATGATTAACCCCTATTGCAAGAATCCGCAACTACAAAAGAAGTATTAAGGTAAACCTAACCACAACATTAAACATATGGGTCCATAACAGCCCCTAACGAAGCAACGCATAAACTAGGATTTAAGCTTCTGTCACTCTAGCAACCCATCATCTACTTATTACTTCCCCATGCCTTCCTCTAGGCCCAAATAATGGTGAAGTGTCATGTAGTCAACGTTCAGATAACACCACTAGAGGAAAAGACAACATACATCTCATCAAAATATCGAACGAATACCAAATTCACATGACTACTAATAGCAAGAATTCACCCATGTCCTCAGGAACAAACGTAACTACTCACAAAGTATATTCATGTTCATAACCAGATGAGTAATAATATGCATAAAGGATCTGAACATATGATCTTCCACCAAGTAAACCAATTAGCATCAACTACAAGGAGTAATCAACACTACTAGCAACCCACAGGTACCAATTTGTGGTTTTGATACAAGATTGGATACAAGAGATGAACTAGGGTTTTGAGAGGAGATGGTGCTGGTGAAGATGTTGATGGAGATTGAACCCCTCTCGATGAAAGGATCGTTGGTGATGATGTTGGTGATGATTTCCCCCTCCCGGAGGGAAGTGTCCCCGGTAGAACAGCTCCGCCAGAGCCCTAGATTGATTCCGCCAAGGTTCTGCCTCGTGGCGGCGGAGTTTCGTCCCGTAAGCTTGCCCACGATTTTTTCCAGGGTAAGAGCCTTGATATAGCAGAAGATGGACACCGGAGGCCCACCAGGGGGCCTAGGAGATAGGGAGGCGCGCCCTATAGGTTGGGGGCACCCTCCTCTCTCCTGGACCGGGTGTGGGCCCCCTGGTGTATTTCTTTCGCTCAGAAATTCTTGTTAAATCGAAAAAGATGTTTCATGGAGTTTCAGGAGTATTGGAGTTGTGCAGAATAGGTTTCCAACGTTTGCTCCTTTTCCGGCCAGAATTCCAGCTGCCGGCATTCCCCGTCTTCATGGTAAACCTTGTAAAATAAGAGAGAATAGCCATAAGTATTGAGATATAATGTGTAATAACAGCCCATAATGCAATAAATATTGATATAAAAGCATGATGCAAAATGGACATATCAACTCCCCCAAGCTTAGACCTCGCTTGTCCTCAAGCGGAAGCCGAAATCGAAAAATATGTCCACATGTTTAGAGATAGAGGTGTCGATAAAAATAAAATATGGACATGAGGGCATCATGACCATTCTTAAAACAACAACATATATATATATATATATATTTTATCATATGATTTCTTATGCTCAAGTAACAATCAATTCACAATGTCAAGTATGGCTCAAAAACTTCATTGGGAACTAATAAACTATAATATCAGTCATTGAAGAAATTGCAGTTTATCGTAACATCAAAAAGATTCAACAATAGAGCTCTTCAGCAAGCTCACATACTCAACTATCTCGTAGTCTTCTACAATTGCTAACACTCACGCAGTACTTGTGGTTATAGAGTTTCAGCGGGACACTGAGAAAGATATGTGCTTATTGTGTTGCCTCCCAACGTATTCACCTTTAGGTGATGTCAACAATAATAGCCCATGCTAACTAACATCCAATTGGATATATATATCATGATCTTTCAAACACAAAGAGCTTGCCAAAGGATAAAATGGAAAAGGGAAAGGTGAGGATCACCTTGACTCAAGCATAAAGTAAAAACATAAAGTAAAAGATAGGCCCTTCGCAAAGGGAAGCAGAGGTTGTCATGCGGTTTTAGGGTTGGATACACAAAATCTTAATGCGAAAGAACGTCACTTTATATTGCCCCTTGTATGTGGACCTTTATTATGCAGTCCGTCGCTTTTATTACTTCCACAACAAGATCGTACAAAGCTTATTTTCTCTGCACTGATAAGTCATGCATAATTAGATATCAATTTTTATTGCTTGCACCTATGACAACTTACTTGAAGGATCTTACTCAATCCATAGGTAGGTATGGTGGACTCTCATGGCAAAAACTGGGTTTAAGGATATTTGGAAGCACAAGTAGTATCTCTACTTGGTGCAAGGAATTTGGCTAGCATGAGGGGGGAAAGGCAAGCTCAACATGTTTGGCAGGTCAATGACAATATACTTTAACTGAGATGTCGGAAAACATAAACTATTATGTTGTCTTCCTTGTCCAACGTCAACTCTTTTAGCATGTCGTACTTAAAGAGTGCTCCCAATTATAAAAAGGTGTCCAAGATAATATATTTGTCTGTGAATCCCTCTTTCCTTATTACTTCCTATTAATTGCAACGATGACCAAAACTACGTTCATCAACTCTCAACAATTTTTATGCCTCATACTTTCTATATGTGAAGTTATCACCATCTATAAGATCAATATGAACTCTTTTATTCTTTCTACTTCCTCAAGATCATAGCAACATAGCAAAGCCCTTGACTCAACGCTAATATTTATTATAGATAGCTCACAGACTTGATTACAAAGAGAGATCACAAAGCAAAACTCAAAACTACTTAATATCAAAACTTCAATCTACTAGATCAAGATACTACTAAAAAGATCAAACTAAATAAAACGGTAAAGATAGGAGTGTGATGGTGATACGATATCGGGGCACCTCCCCCAAGCTTGGCAGTTGCCAAGGGGAGTGCCCATACCCATGTGATTATGTCCTTGGAGGTGATGAAGCAGGAGTTGTTGATGATGTAGGCTTGTCGTCCGTCTTCCAAGGCATAGGCTCTCCATCATAGAAGGATGATCGAGTCTCCGGGATCCTTAAATCTGCAGCCAAACTCATCCTCTTGAATCTATATTCATACTCACAGTTCTGGTTTTGCAGGTCATAGATCTAGGTTTGGAGGTTCTCGATTTTCTCTTGAAGCTTGAAGATGGTCTCCCCAATGACTTTGGTATCCAGCTTGTGGTTGTTGGTGAACTCCGTGATCATCATATGGTTGGCATTGAGTCCACGCTCCACCATCCCTTGACACTTGAAAACTTGCTGCTCCACGGCTTCGAGCTTTGTCTCCACGCCCCCGGTACACCTTGGTCCCTCCACATCGCGGATGTGTAGCACCCCCTCAAGCATCTCAATGGTTTGAGGGTGTTGCAACACCTCCGCGAGATAGGGGTTGATAACCCTCTCGAAAAACTTGTCCTTGGGAGCGCTTGGAGATGTCATGATGCTCTAGATCTGAAACAGAAACAGCTCAAAACAAAAACAGAGGATATTTGCATGACACGGTGGTCAAAACCTTGGGGAGTATATATAATGAATTTTTACCGACCAAAATACGTAACGTGCCAGAAAACGGAGTCCGGGAGGCACACGAGGTGCCCACGAGACAAGGGGGCGCGCCCAGTAGGGGGGGGGGCGCCCTCCACTCTCGTAGGAGCCTCGTGTTCCTTTCGGACTACTTCTTTCTTCCTAAAATTCTTAAATATTCCAAAACTGATAAAAAATGCCATTGGAGTTGTTTTGGAGTCGGTTTACTTACCGTACCACATACCAATACCTTTTTGAAGTCTGGAACGTTTTGGAAACTGTCCCTTATGTATTCGTCAGGGGTCACGGTTTCAATAATATTAGTTTCAACATTGATAGGATTACCTGAAATATAATGTTTAATTCTTTGACCGTTCACCACCCTTGGTCTCGTGCCTTCGAAGCTGTTGATTTTTATGGCACCAGAACGATAGACCTCCTCGATAACGTAAGGGCCTTCCCATTTTGAGAGAAGTTTTCCTGCAAAATATCTCAAACGAGAGTTGAATAATAATACATAGTCTTCTACGTTAAACTCACGCTTTTGTATCCTCTTATCATGCCAGCGTTTGACTTTTTCTTTGAATAGCTCGGCATTCTCATAGGCTTGGGTTCTCCATTCATCATGAGCTAATATCAAACAACCTCTTCTCACCGGCAAGTTTGAAGTCATAGTTGAGCTCTTTAATAGCCCAATATGCCTTATGTTCAAGTTCAAGAGGCAAATGACATGCTTTTCCATAAACCATCTTATATGGAGACATACCCATAGGATTTTTGTATGCAGTTCTATAGGCCCATAATGCATCATCAAGTTTTTTGGACCAATTCTTTCTAGATCTATTCACAGTCTTTTGCAAAATTAATTTGAGCTCTCTATTACTCAACTCTACTTGACCACTAGACTGCGGATGATAAGGAGATGCGATTCTATGATTGACATCATACTTAGCAAGCATCTTACGGAAAGGACCATGACTAAAATGTGAACCACCATCAGTCATAAGATATATAGGGACTCCAAACCTCGGAAAAATAACTTCTTTAAGAATTTCAATAGAAGTGTTATGATCAGCATTACTAGTTGGAATAGCTTCTACCCACTTAGTAACATAATCAACAGCAACTAAAATATGTGTATAACCATTAGAGGCAGGAAAAGGTCCCATATAATCAAAGCCCCAAACATCAAACGGTTCAATAACAAGAGAATAATTCACAGGCATTTCTTGACGTCTACTGATGTTACCTATTATTTGACATTCATCACAAGATAAGACAAACTTACGAGCATCTTTGAAGAGAGTAGGCCAATAAAAACCAGATTGTAGTACCTTGTGTGCAGTTCTATCTCCAGCGTGGTGTCCTCCATAGGATTTAGAGTGACACTTACGTAGGATCTGTTCCTGTTCATGATCAGGCACACAATGTCTAATAACACCATCTACTCCTTGTTTATAAAGGTGTGGGTCATCCCAGAAGTAATGTCTTAAATCATAAAAGAACTTTTTCTTTTGCTGGTATATGTGAAGCTAGGAGGTATATACTTAGCAACAATGTAATTAGCATAATCAGCATTCCAAGGAGCAGTACGAGAAGCATTGACGACCGCTAATTGTTCATCAGGAAAGCTATCATTAATAGGCAGTGGGTCATCAAGAACATTCTCTAACCTAGACAAGTTATCTACGACGGGGTTCTTAGCTCCCTTTTTATCAATAATATGCAAGTCAAATTCTTGGAGCAAGAGAACCCATCTAATGAGTCTAGGCTTAGCATCTTTCTTTTCCATAAGATATTTAATAGCAGCATGATCAGTGTGAATAGTAACTTTAGAATCAACGATATAAGGTCTAAACTTATCACATGCAAACACAACTGTTAAGAATTCTTATTCAGTAGTAGCATAATTTCTCTGGGCAGTATCAAGAGTCTTACTAGCATACTGGGTAACATTCAATTTCTTATCAACTCTTTGCCCTAGAACAACACCTACAACATAATCACTAGCATCGCACATAATCTCAAAAGGTAAATTCCAATTAGGTGGCTGAACAATAGGTGCAGTGATCAAAGCTTTCTTAAGTATTTCAAATGCTTCTACACAATCATCATCAAATACAAAAGGAATATCTTTTTGCAATAAATTAGTCAGAGGCCTAAAGATTTTAGAAAAGTCCTTAATGAACCTCCTATAAAAACCGACGTGACCAAGGAAACTTCTTATACCTTTTATGTCCTTGGGACATGGCATCTTTTCAATAGCATCAGCTTTGGCTTTATCAACTTCAATACCTCTCTCGGAGATCCTGTGCCCCAAAACAATGCCTTCATTAACTATAAGTGACACTTTTCCCAATTCAGGACGAGACTAGTGTCTTCGCATCTCCACAAAACTTGATCAAGGTTGCTCAGACAATCATCAAAAGAGGATCCATAAACGGAGAAATCATCCATGAATACCTCACAAATCTTTTCACAAAAATCAGAGAATATAGCCATCATGCATCTTTGAAAGGTAGCAGGTGCATTACATGAACCAAAAGGCATACGTCTATAAGCAAAAGTACCAAAAGGGCAAGTAAAGTAGTTTTAGATTGATCCTTCACTGACATAGGTATCTGAGAGAAACAAGAATAACCATCTAGAAAGCAGAAATGTGTGTGTTTGGATAGTCTTTCTAGCATTTGATCAATAAAAGGTAAAGGGTAATGATCTTTCTTAGTAGCTTTATTCAACTTACGGAAATGAATTACCATCCTATAACCTGTAATAATTCTTTGCGGGATCAATTCATCTTTATCATTAGGAACAACGGTAATACCTCCCTTTTTAGGAACACAGTGGACAGGACTTACCCATTCACTATCAGCAACGGGATAAATAGTACCTTCCTCAAGGAGCTTTAATATCTCCTTTCTTACGACTTCTTCCATCTTGGGATTTAGTCATTGTTGAGGATCTCTAACTGGTTTGGCATCATCCTCCATATTAATTTTGTGTTGGCATAATGTGGGACTAACATCGTTAAGATCATCCAGAGTATATCCAATATCAGCTCGGTGCTTCTTCAGAGTTTTCAATAATCTTTCTTCTTCTTGCTCTGAAAGGTTAGCACTAATAATAACATGATATATTTTCTTTTCATCAAGATAAGCATACTTGAGATTATCAGGTAAAGGTTTGAGTTCAAACACGGAATCACCCTTGGGTGGAGGGGGATCCCCAAGAATTTCAATGGGAAGGTTATGTTTCAGCATAGGTTCCTGTTTGAGGAACACTTCATCTATTTCCCTTCTTTCCTTCATAAACATATCGTTTTCATGGTCTAGCAAATATTGTTCTAACGGATCAGTTGGAGGAACAACAATGGAAGCAAGACCAATAATCTCATCCTTACTAGGTGGTTCCCTATCACGAGATTGTCTACTAAACTTGGCGAAATTAAACTCATGAGACATACCATCTATGCCAACAGTGACAGTATTCTTTTCACAATTAATCTTAGCACTAGCCGTATTCAAGAAGGGTCTACCAAAAATAATGGGACACAAATCATCTTCCGGGGAACCAAGAACAAGAAAATCAGCAAGGTATGTAACTTTCCCACACAAAACTTCAACATCTCTAACAATCCCAACAGGTTTAATGGTATCCCTATTAGCAAGCTTAATAGTAACATCAATGTCTTCTAATTCAACGGGTGCAATGTCGTGCATAATTTCCTTATATAAATCATAAGGTATAGCACTAGCGCTAGCACCCATGTCACATATGCCATGATAACAATGATCTCCTATTTTAACAGAAATAACAGGCATGCCTACGACAGGTCTACATGTCTTAGTGTCTGGCCTAGCAATATTAGCAGTCTCACCACATAAATAAATAACATGCCCATCTAAATCATCATCCAAGAGATCTTTAACCATAGCAATACTAGGTTTAACATTAATTTGCTCAGGAGGTGTATAAGTCCTAGTATTACTCTTACGAACAACAGTCGAAGCTTTAGCATGATCCTTTATCCTAACGGGAAAAGAAGGTTTTTCAACATAAGTTGTAGGAACAATAGGATCACTATAGGTAATAGTCTTTTCTTCAACTGTAATAGGTGCAACTACTTTCACTTCAACAGGAGGATTATATTTAAACCACTTTTCTTTAGGGAGATCAACGTGAGTAGCAAAAGATTCACAGAAAGAAGCTACTATTTCAGAGTCAAGTCCATACTTAGCGCTAAATCCATGAAAAGCATCGGTATCCATAAAAGATTTAACACAATCAAACTTAAGTGTCATACCTGACTCCTTACCATCGTCAGAACCCCAATCTTCAGAGTTGCGTTTAATTCTTTCCAATAAGTCCCATTTGAAATCAATAGTCTTTAGCATATAAGAACCAGCACAGGAAGTATCGAGCAGGTTGCGATTATCAAGAGAAAGCCGGGCATAAAAGTTCTGAATAATCATTTCCCGAGAGTGATCATGATTGGGGCATGAATATAACATAGACTTAAGCCTCCCCCAAGCTTGAGCGATGCTTTCTCCTTTGCGAGGCCAGAAATTATATATGTAACTACGATCACGATGAACAAGATGCATAGGATAAAACTTATGGTGAAATTCCAACTTCAATCGCTTATAATTCCAAGATCTCGTATCATCACATAGCCTATACCATGTCAATGCATCTCCCTTCAAAGATAAATGGAAGACCTTCCTTTTGACAACATCATCGGGAATACCTGCAAGCTTAAATAATCCACAAACTTCATCCACAAAGATAAGGTGTAAATCGCGATGCAATGTTCCATCTCCTGCAAATGGATTAGCTAGCAGTTTCTCTATCATACCCGAAGGGATCTCAAAGTAAATATTTTCATAAAGTTCAGTAGGTTGAGGAGCAACTCCTTGCTCTTCTGGTTGGGGTGAAGATACCCCAAACAAGCCCCTCAAAGGATTAGTTTCCATAGTGACAAGTAACAGAAAATTTCAGCACACTATAAAAATGTTTCTTCACCAAGTTCCACTCACCAAAAGTGCTACACTCCCCGACAACGGCGCCAAAAAAGAGTCTTGATGACCCACAAGTGTAGGGGATCAATCATAGTCGTTTCGATAAGTAAGAGTGTTGAACCCAACGAGGAGCAGAAGGAAATGATAAGCGGTTTTCAGTAAGGTTTTCTCTGCAAGCACTGAAATTGTAGGTAATAGATAGTTTTGTGATAAGATAAATGATAACGAGTAACAAGTAAATAAAGTAAATAAAGTGCAGCAAGGTGGCCCAATCCTTTATGTAGCAAAGGATAAGCCTAGACAATTTCTAATAATGAGAAAGGAGCTCCCGAGGACACATGGGAATTATCGTCAAGGTAGTTTTCATCACGTTCATATGATTCACGTTCGATACTTTGATAATTTGATATGTGGGTGGACCGGTACTTGGGTACTGCCCTTACTTGGACAAGCAACCCACTTATGATTAACCCCTATTGCAAGCATCCGCAACTACAAAAGAAGTATTAAGGTAAACCTAACCACAACATTAAACATATGGGTCCATAACAGCCCCTAACGAAGCAACGCATAAACTAGGATTTAAGCTTCTGTCACTCTAGCAACCCATCATCTACTTATTACTTCCCCATGCCTTCCTCTAGGCCAAAATAATGGTGAAGTGTCATGTAGTCGACGTTCACATAATACCACTAGAGGAAAAGACAGCATACATCTCATCAAAATATCAAACGAATACCAAATTCACATGACTACTAATAGCAAGACTTCACCCATGTCCTCAGGAACAAAGGTAACTACTCACAAAGCATATTCATGTTCATAATTAGAGGAGTAATAATATGCATAAAGGATCTGAACATATGATCTTCCACCAAGTAAACCAATTAGCATCAACTACAAGGAGTAATCAACACTAGTAGCAACCCACAAGTACCAATTTGTGGTTTTGATACAAGATTGGATACAAGAGATGAACTAGGGTTTTGAGAGGAGATGGTGCTGGTGAAGATGTTGATGGAGATTGAACCCCTCTCGATGAAAGGATCGTTGGCGATGATGTTGATGATGATTTCCCCCTCCCGGAGGGAAATGTCCCCGGCAGAACAGCTCCGCCAGAGCCCTAGATTGATTCCGCCAAGGTTCTGCCTCGTGGCGGCGGAGTTTCGTCCCATAAGCTTGCCCACGATTTTTTCCAGGGTAAGAGCCTTGATATAGCAAAAGATGGACACTGGAGGCCCACCAAGGGGCCCAGGAGATAGGGGGCGTGCCCTATAGGGGGGGGGCTTCTCTCTCCTGGACAGGGTGTGGGCCACCTGGTGTATTTCTTTCGCTCAGAAATTCTTGTTAAATCCAAAAAGATGTTTCGTGGAGTTTCAGGACTTTTGGAGTTGTGCAGAATAGGTTTCCAATGTTTGCTCCTTTTCCAGCCAGAATTCCAGTTGCCGACATTCCCCCTCTTCATGGTAAACCTTGTAAAATAAGAAAGAATAGCCATAAGTATTGAGATATAATGTGTAATAACAACCCATAATGCAATAAATATTGATATAAAAGCATGATGCAAATTGGACGTATCAGCGCCCTATTTTCTCCCCACGCTACAACTAGGTAAATAGAAATTAAAAATAATAAAAAGAAGTCATATGCAATATTCATGGAAATCAAGACAAGTCCAGTGGAAATAAACTAAGTTCACAGAACCATCTCACAAACATTAACGATAATACCACATTTAATATAACCACACAATCTCACAAACTCATATATAGTAGTCAACAATGCATGTATAGATCATAGTTGATAAGCCTATTAGGTAGTCATACTAGCATATATATGGTTCAGCAGCCACACACATGCATATGTAGTTCTAGATGATATCGATGACGATCATCATCCTCAAGCCTGGGCGGTGGGTGTTCCTGATAGTAATTAGGATTGCTTGTCCAACATGAAGATTCTTGCCGACGAGGAAGCTCTTCCACCCAACCGAGTTGAAGTGTGTGCGACCGTCCTTGTCCATGCTGTACGCACAGGTGGTGACGGAGCCCCTCGCGGTAAGGCGTATTCCAGAAGAGCCTTCTTCATCAGGCTTGATACCACAACTCTCAGATAGGCTCTTTGGCAATTTATGAATAAGAAAAACATATCAATTAATAAGTAGCCTCACACATTCTACACTATCAAAACAGTACTACATTTCTACTAAGCATGAATTCTACTAATAAGTATATATGGATTCTACACTATTAATAGTTCTTTGGATTCTACACGAAGCACATATATCATCGGCTTCACTAAGCATATAGATCATCGGATTCACTAAGCATATATATCATCGGATTGTACACTAAGTATAACAATAAAGCATATATATATCATCGGATTCACTAAGCATATAGATCATCGGATTCACTAAGCATATAAGATTCACTAAGCATATATATCATCAGACTCTACACTAAGTATAACAATAAAGCATAGAAGATTCACTAAGCATATATATCATCGGACTCTACACTAAGTATAACAATAAAGCATATCATCAAATTACTACAGTAAATGCAACATACCATGACATGCCGATCAACCATGGTACTGTCAGGCGGGTCACGAATGGCACCCCGACGAAGTCAGCACGTGGCGGAATGATGTCCCATAGGTTGCACACCTACTCCTTGCTCAACCTCATTCTTTGAGCTATGATGGCTTCATCAAGTGGGTCATCATCATTAAAAGAACTTGCGGTGCCCCCATGTTTGGTTTTGGTAATTGATGAAAATCTCTATGGACTAATGGTTGCCTTGAGTTATATTTGAAGGTTTTGTCCATAGGCTTTTCTTAAAGTCCATGTGTTGGTTTCAAGGAGTTTATGAGTTGACCAAGGTGCTATTAAGGAATTACCCAAAGATTAGTCATGTGAGTGTTGAGCTTATTGCAAGCATGTCTTGAAGAAGAAGATTGTGTGATCATTCATGTTTATCTTCAAGACATCATCCAAATGAAGAGAGTTGGAAATATTCAAGGTTGATCAAGACTAAGTCAAGAGTGAATCAAGTTGATCAACTCACAAAGCGTAGAAGATGTACCGAGAGGGATCAAGTGATCCCATGGTATGGTAAGCATTGTAAATTACGCTCTGTGTACTAACCCATGGTCTTCGTGAGAGTTCTTTGTGGGGTTAGGATGCGGTGTGCAAGTTCAAGTGATGCATCACGAAGAGATCAAGTGCTTGAAGCTTGCCTCCCATTGTGGTGACAATGGACTTGTGAAGATGAGCCGAAGAGGGGCTCACCCATAGTGGACTATGGGGGAGCAATCATCTAGTCTTCATCGAGCCAACGCAATCAAGAAAGGTGGTCCAACTTGAGGGAGTCAAGATCGTCATCATCTAGCTCAAGTGGACCATGTGCAAGGCAAAGGTTTTCCCTTGATAGGTTTTCTATTTTACCGGTCTCATGGTGGTAGTTGGGAGACCGGGTTATAGGATCGTTTGCCGTACTATCAAGGGGGGCTCTCAAGTTGGTAGCTTGATCGTATCATTAGTAGAGAGCTCAAACCATTGCATCCTTGCATAATGTTTCTTGGTTCTTGTTTGGTTCTCTTTGTGAGTCTTAGAGCTTATGGTCATCTTGATGACAAGCTTGAGTTCATCGAAAACGAAGTTCGCTTGCGTCTTCTATGATGTTTTCGGTGTTGGAGGTTTTACCGGTCTTATCTGAGGAAGGGTTCTCGCCATTTTCTTATGGGCCTTTTCTAATTTGCTTCTTATTGATATTTATTTAAAGATTGTGTTAGCCCTTATCTCTATCTTTCCAACAAACTTGGTTTCATCGAATTCGGAGTCCGTTTTGCAAAAATTGTGGCAGTTTTGGTGTTCTGAAAAGGCTGCAGTGGTACTACCGCGAATTGGAGCAGATGTAATTTTTTTACTACCGCTCTAGAGCAGTACTACCGCGGCTCCTACAGCGGTAGTACCGCTCCGGACCAAAAACTCGTCCCAAGTCCTGCGGTGGTAGGCCCGAATGTAATTTTTTAGTACCGCTCGCAAGCAGTAGTACCTGTTGGGGAACGTAGTAATTTCAAAAAATTTCCTACGCACACGCAAGATCATGGTGATGGCATAGCAACGAGAGGGGAGAGTGTTGTCCACGTACCCTCGTAGACCGTAAGCGGAAGCGTTATGACAACGCGGTTGATGTAGTCGTACGTCTTCACGATCCGACCGATCCAAGCACCGAATGTACGTCACCTCCGAGTTCAGCACACGTTCAGCTTGATGACGATCCCTGGGCTCCGATCCAGCAAAGCTTCGGGGATGAGTTCCGTCAGCACGACGGCGTGGTGACGATGATGATGTTCTACCGGCGCAGGGCTTCGCCTAAACTCTGCGACGATATGACCGAGGTGGAATATGGTGAAGGGGGGCACCGCACACGGCTAAGGAACGATTTGTAGATCAACTTGTGTGTTATGGGGTGCCCCCCTGCCCCCGTATATAAAGGAGGGAGGGGGAGGTGCGGCTGGCCCCTTTGGGGTGCGCCTGGAGGAGTCCCCCCTCTTGCCTTGGTGGAGAAGGAAAGGGGGGAGGGGAAAGAGGAAAGGGGGGCGCCGCCCCCCCTTCCTTGTCCTATTCGGACTAGGGGGGGAGGGGGCGCGCGGCCTGCCCTGGCCGGCCCTCCTCTTCTCCTTCATGGCCCACTAAGTCCATTTAACCACCGGGAGGGTTCCGGTAAAATCCCGATTTCACCCGGAACCTTTCCGATGTCCAAACATAGGCTTCCAATATATCAATCTTTATGTCTCGACCATTTCAAGACTCCTCGTCATGTCCGTGATCACATCCGGGACTCCGAACAAACTTTGGTACATCAAAACTTATAAACTCATAATAAAACTGTCATCATAACGTTAAGCGTGCAGACCCTACGGGTTTGAGAACTATGTAGACATGACCTAGAACCATTCTCGGTCAATAACCAACAGCAGAACCGGGATGCCCATATTGGTTCCTACATATTCTACGAAGATCTTTATCGGTCAAACCACATAACAACATACGTTGTTCCCTTTGTCATCGGTATGTTACTTGCCCGAGATTTGATCGTCGGTATCCAATACCTAGTTCAATCTCGTTACCGGCAAGTCTCTTTACTCGTTCTGTAACACATCATCTTATAACTAACTCATTAGTTACAATGCTTGCAAGGCTTAGGTGATGAGTATTACCGAGAGGGCCCAGAGATACTTCTCCGACAATCGGAGTGACAAAACCTAATCTCGAATTATGCCAACCCAACATGTACCTTCGGAAACACCTGTAGAGCACCTTTATAATCACCCAGTTACGTTGTGATGTTTGGTAGCACACAAAGTGTTCTTCCGGTAAACGTGAGTTGCACAATCTCATAGTTGCAGGAACTTTGTATAAGTCATGAAGAAAGCAATAGCAACATACTAAACGATCAAGTGCTAGGCTAACGGAATGGGTCATGTCAATCACATCATTCTTCTAATGATGTGATCCCATTAATCAAATGACAACACATGTCTATGGTTAGGAAACATAACCATCTTTGATTAATGAGCTAGTCAAGTAGAGGCATACTAGTGACTATATGTTTGTCTATGTATTCACACATGTATCATGTTTCCGGTTAATACAATTCTAGCATGAATAATAAACATTTATCATGATATGAGGAAATAAATAATAACTTTATTATTGCCTCTAGGGCATATTTCCTTCAGTCTCCCACTTGCACTAGAGTCAATAATCTATATTACATAGTAATGATTCTAACACCCATGGAGTCTTGGTGTTGATCATGTTTTGCTCGTGAGAGAGGTTTAGTCAATGGGTCTGCAACATTCAGATCCGTATGTATTTTGCAAATCTCTATGTCTCCCACTTGGACTTGGTCCCGAATGGAATTGAAGCGTCTCTTGATGTGCTTGGTCCTCTTGTGAAATCTAGATTCCTTTGCCAAGGCAATTGCACCAGTATTGTCACAGAAGATCTTCATTGGTCCCGATGCACTAGGTATGACACCTAGATCGGAAATGAACTCCTTCATCCAGACTCCTTCATTTGCTGCTTCCGAAGCAGCTATGTACTCCGCTTCACATGTAGATCCTGCTACGACGCTTTGTTTAGAACTGCACCAACTTACAGCTCCACCGTTTAATAAAAACACGTATCCGGTTTGCGATTTAAAATCGTCCGGATCAGTGTCAAAGCTTGCATCGACGTAACCGTTTACGACTAGCTCTTTGTCACCTCCATATACGAGAAACATATCCTTAGTCCTTTTCAGGTATTTCAGGATGTTCTTGACCGCTGTCCAGTGATCCACTCCTGGATTACTTTGGTACCTTCCTGCCAAGCTTATTGCTAACCATACGTCAGGTCTGGTACACAGCATTGCATACATGATAGAGCCTATGGCTGAAGCATAGGGAACATTTTTCATTTTCTCTCTATCTTCTGCTGTGGTCGGGCATTGAGTTTGACTCAACTTCACACCTTGTAGCACAGGCAGGAATCCTTTCTTTGCCTGATCCATTTTGAACTTTTTCAAAAAAAAATCAAGGTATGTGCTTTGTGAAAGTCCTATTAAGCGTCTTGATCTATCTCTATAGATCTTGATGCCCAATATGTAAGCAGCTTCACCGAGGTCTTTCATTGAAAAACTTTTATTCAAGTATCCTTTTATGCTATCCAGAAATTCTATATCATTTCCAATTAATAATATGTCATCTACATATAAAATTAGAAATGCTACAGAGCTCCCACTCACTTTCTTGTAAATACAGGCTTCTCCAAAAGTCTGTATAAAACCATATGCTTTGATCACACTATCAAAGCATTTATTCCAACTCCGAGATGCTTGCACCAGTCCATAAATGGAACGCTGGAGCTTGCACACTTTGTCAGCACCTTTTGGATCAACAAAACCTTCCGGTTGCATCATATACAACTCTTCTTCTAGAAATCGATTCAAGAATGCAGTCTTGACATCCATTTGCCAAATTTCATAATCATGAAATGCAGCAACAGCTAACATGATTCGGACGGACTTAAGCATCGCTACGGGTGAGAAAGTCTCATCGTAGTCAACCCCTTGAACTTGTCGAAAACCTTTTGCAACAAGTCGAGCTTTATAGACAGTTATATTACCATCAGCGTCAGTCTTCTTCTTAAAGATCCATTTATTCTCAATGGCTCGCCGATCATCGGGCAAGTCAACCAAAGTCCATACTTTGTTTCATACATGGATCCCATCTCAGATTTCATGGCTTCTAGCCATTTTGCGGAATCCGGGCTCATCATCGCTTCCTCATAGTTCGTAGGTTCATCATGGTCAAGTAACATGACTTCCAGAATAGGATTACCGTACCACTCTGGTGCGGATCTTACTCTGGTAGACCTATGAGGTTCAGTAGAAACTTGATCTGAAGTTTCATGATCATTATCATTAGCTTCCTCACTAATTGGTGTAGTTGTCACAGGAACCGGTTCTCGTGATGAACTACTTTCCAATAAGGGAGTAGATATAGTTATCTCATCAAGTTCTACTTTCCTCCCACTCACTTCTTTCGAGAGAAATTCCTTCTCTAGAAAGGATCCATTCTTAGCAATGAATGTCTTGCATTCGGATCTGTGATAGAAGGTGTACCCAATAGTCTCTTTTGGGTATCCTATGAAGACACATTTCTCCGATTTAGGTTCGAGCTTATATGGTTGAAGTTTCTTCACATAAGCATCGCAGCCCCAAACTTTAAGAAACGACAACTTTGGTTTCTTGCCAAACCACAGTTCATAAGGCGTCGTCTTAACGGATTTTGATGGTGCCCTATTTAACGTGAATGCGGCCGTCTCTAAAGCATAACCCCAAAATGATAGCGGTAAATCAGTAAGAGACATCATAGATCGCACCATATCCAGTAAAGTACGATTACGACGTTCGGACACACCATTTCGTTGTGGTGTTCCAGGTGGCGTGAGTTGCGAAACTATTCCACATTGTTTCAAGTGTAGGCCAAACTCATAACTCAAATATTCTCCTCCACGATCAGATCGTAGAAATTTTATTTTCTTGTTACGATGATTTTCCACTTCACTCTGAAATTCTTTGAACTTTTCAAAGGTTTCAGACTTGTGTTTCATCAAGTAGATATACCCATATCTGCTCAAATCATTTGTGAAGGTGAGAAAATAACGATACCCGCCGCGAGCCTCAACATTCATTGGGCCACAAACATCAGTATGTATGATTTCCAACAAATCAGTTGCTCGCTTCATAGTTCCGGAGAACGGCGTTTTGGTCATCTTGCCCATAAGGCACGGTTCGCAAGTACCAAGTGATTCATAATCAAGTGATTCCAAAAGTCCATTAGTATGGAGTTTCTTCATGCGCTTTACACCGATATGACCCAAACGGCAGTGCCACAAATAAGTTGCACTATCATTATTAACTCTGCATCTTTTGGTTTCAACACTATGAATATGTGTATCACTACTATCGAGATTTAATAAAAATAGACCACTCTTCAAGGGTGCATGACCATAAAAGATATTACTAATATAAATAGAACAACCATTATTCTCTGATTTAAATGAATAATCGTCTCGCATCAAACAAGATCCAGATATAATGTTCATGCTCAACGCTGGCACCAAATAACAACTATTCAGGTCTAAAACTAATCCCAAAGGTAGATGTAGAGGTAGCGTGACGACCGTGATCACTTCGACTTTGGAACCGTTTCCCATGCGCATCGTCACCTCGTCCTTGGCCAGTGCTCGCTTATTCCGTAGTCCCTGTTTCGAGTTGCAAATATTAGCAACAGAACCAGTATCAAATACCCAGGTGCTACTACGAGCTCTAGTTAGGTACACATCAATAACATGTATATCACATATACCTTTGTTCACTTTGCCATCCTTCTTATCCGCCAAATACTTGGGGCAGTTCCGCTTCCAGTGACCAGTCTGCTTGCAGTAGAAGCACTCAGTTTCAGGCTTAGGTCCAGACTTGGGTTTCTTCTCTTGAGCAGCAACTTGCTTGCTGTTCTTCTCGAAGTTCCCCTTCTTCTTCCCTTTGCCCTTTTTCTTGAAATTAGTGGTCTTGTTGACCATCAACACTTGATGCTCCTTCTTGATTTCTACCTCCGCAGCTTTTAGCATTGCGAAGAGCTCGGGAATAGTCTTGTTCATCCCTTGCATATTATAGTTCATCACAAAGCTCTTGTAGCTTGGTGGCAGTGATTGGAGAATTCTGTCAATGACGCTATCATCCGGAAGATTAACTCCCAGTTGAATCAAGTGATTATTATACCCAGACATTTTGAGTATATGCTCACTAACAGAACTATTCTCCTCCATGTTGCAGCTGTAGAACTTATTGGAGACTTCATATCTCTCAATCCGGGCATTTGCTTGAAATATTAACTTCAACTCCTGGAACATCTCATATGCTCCATGACGTTCAAAACGTCGTTGAAGACCCGGTTCTAAGCCGTAAAGCATGGCACACTGAACTATAGAGTAGTCATCAGCTTTGCTCTGCCAGACATTCTTAACGTCGTCAGTTGCATCAGCAGCAGGCCTGGCACCCAGCGGTGCTTCCAGGACGTAACTTTTCTGTGCAGCAATGAGGATAATCCTCAGGTTACGGACCCAGTCCGTGTAATTGCTACCATCATATTTCAACTTTGCTTTCTCAAGGAACGCATTAAAATTCAACGGAACAACAGCACGAGCCATCTATCTACAAACAAACATAGACAAGCAAAATACTATCAGGTACTAAGTTCATGATAAATTTAGGTTCAATTAATCATATTACTTAAGAACTCCCACTTAGACAGACATCTCTCTAGTCATCTAAGTGATCACGTGATCCAAATCAACTAAACCATAACCGATCATCACGTGAGATGGAGTAGTTTTCAATGGTGAACATCATTATGTTGATCATATCTACTATATGATTCATGCTTGACCTTTCGGTCTCTGTGTTCCGAGGCCATATCTGCATATGCTAGGCTCGTCAAGTTTAACCTGAGTATTCCACGTGTGCAAAACTATCTTGCACCCATTGTAGATGGACTTAGAGCTTATCACACCCGATCATCACGTGGTGTCTGGGCACGACGAACTTTGGCAACGGTGCATACTCAGGGAGAACACTTCTTGATAATTTTAGTGAGAGATCATCTTAAAATGCTACCGTCAATCAAAGCAAGATAAGATGCATAAAGGATAAACATCACATGCAATCAATATAAGTGATATGATACGGCCATCATCATCTTGTGCTTGTGATCTCCATCTCCGAAGCACCGTCATGATCACCATCGTCACCGGCGCAACACCTTGATCTTCATCGTAGCATCGTTGTCGTCTCGCCAACTATTGCTTCTACGACTATCGCTACCACTTAGTGATAAAGTAAAGCAATTACAGGGCGTTTGCATTTCATACAATAAAGCGACAACCATATGGCTCCTGCCAGTTGCCGATAACTTCGGTTACAAAACATGATCATCTCATACAATAAAATATAGCATCATGTCTTGGCCATATCACATCACAACATGCCCTGCAAAAACAAGTTAGACGTCCTCTACTTTGTTGTTGCAAGTTTTACGTGGCTGCTACGGGCTTAGCAAGAACCGTTCTTACCTACGCATCAAAAACCATAACGATAGTTTGTCAAGTTGGTGCTGTTTTAACCTTCGCAAGGACCGGGCGTAGCCACACTCGATTCAGCTAAAGTGAGAGAGACAGACACCCGCCGGTCACCTTTAAGCAACGAGTGCTCGTAGCGGTGAAACCAGTCTCGCGTAAGCGTACGCGTAATGTCGGTCCGGGCCGCTTCATCTCACAATACCGCCGAACCAAAGTATGACATGCTGGTAAGCAGTATGACTTATATCGCCCACAACTCACTTGTGTTCTACTCGTGCATATGACATCTACGCATAAAACCTGGCTCTGATACTACTGTTGGGGAACGTAGTAATTTCAAAAAAATTCCTACGCACACGCAAGATCATGGTGATGGCATAGCAACGAGAGGGGAGAGTGTTGTCCACGTACCCTCATAGACCGTAAGCGGAAGCGTTATGAAAACACGGTTGATGTAGTCGCACGTCTTCACGATCCGACCGATCCAAGCACCGAACGTACGGCACCTCTGAGTTCAGCACACGTTCAGCTCAATGACGATCCCCGGGCTCCGATCCAGCAAAGCTTCGGGGATGAGTTCCGTCAGCACAACAGCGTGGTGATGATGATGATGTTCTACCGGCGCAGGGCTTCGCCTAAACTCCGCGACGATATGACCGAGGTGGAATATGGTGGAGGGGGGCACCGCACACGGCTAAGGAACGATCCGTAGATCAACTTGTGTGTTATGGGGTGCCCCCCTGCCCCCGTATATAAAGGAGGGAGGGGGAGGTGCGGCCGGCCCCTTTGGGGTGCGCCTGGAGGAGTCCTACTCCCACCGGGAGTAGGACTCCCCCCTCTTGCCTTGGTGGAGAAGGAAAGGGGGGAGGGGAAAGAGGAAAGGGGGGCGCCTCCCCCCCTTCCTTGTCCTATTCGGACTAGGGGGGAAGGGGGCGCGTGGCCTGCCCTGGCCGGCCCTCCTCTTCTCCCTCATGGCCCACTAAGGCCCATTAACCCCCGGGAGGGTTCCGGTAACCCCCTGGTGTTCCGGTAAAATCCCGATTTCACCCAGAACCTTTCCGATGTCCAAACATAGGCTTCCAATATATCAATCTTTATGTCTCGACCATTTCGAGACTCCTCTTCATGTCCGTGATCACATCCGGGACTCCGAACAAACTTCGGTACATCAAAACTTATAAACTCATAATAAAACTGTCATCGTAACGTTAAGCGTGCGGACCCTACGGGTTCGAGAACTATGTAGACATGACCTAGAACCATTCTCGGTCAATAACCAATAGCGGAACCTGGATGCCCATATTGGTTCCTACATATTCTATGAAGATCTTTATCGGTCAAAACGCATAACAACATACGTTGTTCCCTTTGTCATCGGTATGTTACTTGCCCGAGATTTGATCATCGGTATCCAATGCCTAGTTCAATCTCGTTACCGGCAAGTCTCTTTACTCGTTCTGTAACACATCATCTTATAACTAACTCATTAGTTACAATGCTTGCAAGGCTTAGGTGATGAGTATTATCGAGAGGGCCCAGAGATACTTCTCCGACAATCGGAGTGACAAAACCTAATCTCGAATTATGCCAACCCAACATGTACCTTCGGAAACACCTGTAGAGCACCTTTATAATCACCCAGTTACGTTGTGACGTTTGGTAGCACACAAAGTGTTCTTCCGGTAAACGTGAGTTGCACAATCTCATAGTTGCAGGAACTTTGTATAAGTCATGAAGAAAGCAATAGCAACATACTAAACGATCAAGTGCTAGGCTAACGGAATGGGTCATGTCAATCACATCATTCTTCTAATGATGTGATCCCATTAATCAAATGACAACACATGTCTATGGTTAGGAAACATAACCATCTTTGATTAATGAGCTAGTCAAGTAGAGGCATACTAGTGACTATATGTTTGTCTATGTATTCACACATGTATCATGTTTCCGGTTAATACAATTCTAGCATGAATAATAAACATTTATCATGATATGAGGAAATAAATAATAACTTTATTATTGCCTCTAGGGCATATTTCCTTCAGTACCGCTACCCTTAGCAGTAGTACCGCTACCCCTAGCGGTAGTACCGTGAGGTCAAGCGGTACTACCACTCCGACGGTTCTTCTGGCCTTTCTGCCTCCTCGCTGTTGTGTTTCAAAGGGGAGTACCGCTCTGTGCGGGCTGTGAGCATAACGGTTGGATTTTTTCCCACCTATAAAAGGGGGTCTTCTTCCCCAATGAACCTTATCCTTTGAGCTTGTGTTCTTTCCCCATTGTTGACCTTCTTCGAGCTTGCTAACTCTTAATCCCTCCATGGATTCTTGCTAGTTTTTGAGGGAAAAGAGAGAGGAGATATAGATCCACATCTCCTCTATGTGAGGGGAACCCCTTGGATCTAGATCTTGGAGTTCTTGGTGTTCTCCTTCTTGTTCTTCCTCTCATCTTCCTCCCTAGCATTAGTTGCTTCGGTGGGATTTGAGAGAGAAGGACTTGGGCACTCCGTGTGCCCTTGCCATTGCATTTGGTGCATCGGTTTGAGTTCTCCACGTGATACGTGGAAGTTACAAGTTGAGAAGCTTATTACTCTTGGGTGCTTGGTACCCTTGAGCTTGTTACTCTTGGGTGCCTTGGAGCCCTAGACGGTTGGTGTTGTTCGGTGCTCAATCATTGTGGTGTAAAGCTCTGGGAAGGCGTCGGGGTCTCCAAATAGGTTGTGGAGATCGCCCCGAGAAATTTGACGGGTACCGGTGACCGCCCCCAAGGGTTGCCAAAGTGTACGGGTTCGGTGACCGCCCCCAAGGGTCGCCATTTGTACGGGTTCGGTGACCGCCCTCAAGGGTCCCTTAGTGGAATCACGACATCTTGCATTGTGCGAGGGCGTGAGGAGATTACGGTGGCCCTAGTGGCTTCTTGGGGAGCATTGTGCCTCCACACCGCTCCAAACGGAGATTAGCATTTGCAAGGGTGTGAACTTCGGGATACATCATCGTCTCCGCGTGCCTCGGTTATCTCTTACCCGAGCCCTTTACTTATGCACTTTACTATAGCCATATTGTTCTTTGTCATATATCTTGCAATCACATAGTTGCTTATCTTGCTTAGCATAAGTTGTTGGTGCACATAGGTGAGCCTAGTTGTTTTAGGTTTTGTGCTTGAAAAATTAACTGCTAGGTTTATTCCGCATTTTTTCAAGCCTAAACCATAATTATTTTAAAGCGCCTATTCACCCCCCTCTAGGCGACATCCTCGATCTTTCAATCATCCTCATCATCTTCATCATCTTCTGCTTTGTTGACATAAATGATGGCCAACTTGGGTAAATGACGGCCAACTTGGGTCTTTCTGCTCTGAAGGAGAAGCTGGTCAACTCACCACCGGTGATACGCATGTGGGCGATGAAACGGACCCATCCATCTCCTCTCACCTGCGTCATATTTCGTACTTTCTCAACCTCCATAGTGTAGGGGCCCCCGGGAGACTCAAAGGTCACAGAGTCTTCGGGTAGCTTGTTGAATTCCGACCTCAGATTGCATGGGACGATCTATGTACAAAAATAAAAATGATATATACACGATGCATTAATGCCAATAACACTAAAAAAAAGTGGTTACTAGTTTCATATAATTTATTACCGCCGCATGAAGAAAACTAGACTCGAAGTAGTTGCGGAAGAGCGTGCCAGTTGCAAGGCTGCTAGCGCACCTTGACTGGCACCGTCGACATGGTGGTGGTGGTGGCGCCATTTCCCTAAAGCAATATGATTAAAGGATTAACGATCCAAAAACTAAACATAAAGTTTTCAATACACGTCAGGTTTTGAATAATATACACATCAGGTTCACATCATAGAGAAAACACATCGGGTTCAAAAACAACCTAATTCAGCATTATTAGTAGAAAAAATACCATTTATTCACACATAAATCAAGGCAACTATAAGGCAACAATAAGACCAAGTTTGGCTGACCAAACTTGTGCATCTTGATTAGTACCAACAACCAGTGGTGTTCATATATGTGCTAAACTACTAATCAAGAATTGAAACCCAAGTTTCGGTGAGCAACAAAAAGCCTCTACTTCTCTCACCTAACCCCTCTCTCTACTTTCTCCCCAATCACGCGAGGAAACAAATCAAGAATTGAAACCCAAGTTTCGGTGAGCAACAAAAAGACTCTACTTCTCTCACCTAACCCCTCTCTCTACTTTCTCCCCAATCACGCGAGGAAACAAATCAAGAATTCAAACCCAAGTTTCGGTGAGCAACAAAAAGCCTCTACTTCTCTCACCTAACCCCTCTCTCTACTTTCTCCCCAATCACGCGAGGAAACAAGCTTGGAACACGTCGCATCGAAGCGCGGAGCCACAGTGCAATCCCGAAATCCCTTTCCCCCCACTTGAAATCCTAAAACATGGGGAGCCGCCGCGGCGAATCGATCGGAGCCTAGTGGTGGCGCGCGCAGGGAGGAGCAGATCGAGGGGGACATACGGGGCTGGAGCATCGGAGGAGGCGAGAAGCGACCGCGCGTGGTGGCGGCGCACGGTGCCATCGGCGGGGGTGAGGTGGCCGGGGAGGAACCCTAACTGCAGCGGCATCGGAGGGCAGAGGGGATCGATGTGAGAGTGAGGTGGTGCGGGGGGCGCGCGGGCCGGTTTTCTTTTCCTCTTGTAGTAGCGCTAGGTTGAGGCCGACGCTACTGCTAAGCCCACTAGCTGTAGCACCCGTTCGAAACAAACGCTACAGGTAAGTGGGCTACCGTTTCTGCTCTGTGGCCCATGTAACAGCAGCGCGAACCAAGCTAACAAACGCTGCTGTTATTTAGTAGTAGTAGCGTATTTTGTAACAGGCGCTACTGGTAAATACCAGTAGCATGGGTGCTTAAATAGGCGCTACTGTTAAACTTCTATCTATAAACATTTTCCTAGTAGTGGTAGGTTCGCTCTGGATCACCCACCCCAAAAAAGTTTATCAATTTTGAAGAAAAAATCACAAATTTGAAAAAAAGTTCATCGATTTTGAAAAAAAGTTCACAAATTTAGAAATGTTGATCTACTCGAAGATCTATTTGTAGGGCAAAGTTGGCGAAGAGCTTCATATCTTGAAATTTTGGAATCCCAGCTCTCTAGTGAGTACTGACAATTTGAACTGGTTAGCGATGGTGCTATAGATACCAAAGTTCATGGTATGAGGGTGAAGCTTCAAATGCATATGATGGCCATTAAAATATGGCGCATGTAATGAATTTGGATGCAAATCATATCCTCAGAAGCTGAAGCTTTACATCTCCAGCTTAGGTTGTAGTGAAAAAATTCAAGTGGTTCCTCTCAATGTATACCAAAGTTCCACCTATCTGTAGTGCAGAGTATGAGGGGAAATCAATGACTTTACAAATAACAATGTACATAGATGTAAAGTCGTCCTATCAATCTTAGAGAACTTGCCTTCTGCCTTGACCAGGCAACGTCGACATCCAGACGTCGCTACCTTGTTGAAGATGTTCATTCGAAGATCTGCTTTAGGGTGATAGTCCATGGTCTAACATCTGGTTGGACTAGTCTACATCATTGTGAGCAGCGCTTTCTTCTTGAAGGTGTTGTCATGGAGCGTTGTGTCATTTGTCTGCTGCTAATACGATGTTATTATAGGTTTGATGGTACAATTTGAGGATGTTGTCGCGAGTAAGTAATAATATATGGTTCTGTGCATTAGGATGATGGTATTTTGCTCTTAAAAAACAATTTCAATAATAAAATTAGGGGCTAGAAGCTCCTTTTCTAAAAAAAGAGAAGAGCATATCTATCTACTACCACTATAAAGGCAAGAGAGGGGAAGATCCAAACAATTATATCTGTCCATCTACAATATCTGATGGCCTATAATCCTTTCGTGTTTAACACAACAAGCCACGCATCGAGTCACTAATCCTCGAATCTTAAGCCTGCCCACCCGTTCGAACAAAAAACCCCGCTGCACACGCACGCACGCCCCGCACCACGATTCCCATGCCCCGCACCTCCTTCTCCCAATGACCAGAGCACGGCCGGGCATCCGCCGCCGCCTGCCCATCCTCGCCCTCCTCCGCCGCCGCTCCACGGCCGAGCCTCCATCCTCCTCCGCCGTCGCCACCGTGTGGGACTTGCCCACGCGAGGCGGCCGCCGGCGAACGTGGCTGCACCCGAGACCGTGGCGCGCTGCCCAATGTGGAACACCGGTCTCTTCCCTGCCGTCGGTGACCTCTCTGCTGCCACGTCCGCCCTCGTCCGCCATATCTCCTACGGAACAGGCTGCTCCATCTATCGGTACCTAGACACCATGGCGTCTCTTTCCCTCTCAATCCATTCTTCTATTTGTTTTTTAACAGGAGAAAAATGCATCCCACTCTGCAGTCCCTCCTCCGGCAGAGAGCCGCACCCGGCCACCCCCGCTCCTCCGGCAGAGCCCGCGCACGACCGCCGTCATTCCTCCGACAGAGGCAACGCCACGCCCAGCCGCCCCCGTTCCCCCGGCAGCGTGCCTCACAACGGCTCCTACGCGCTCCTCCACCGTCGGACGCCGGCTCCCGCGCCCAAGCGCCGCCCGCTCACGTTCGGTCCACACCTTTCAGCTCACACCGCCGCCGACCCTCCATACCTGCCCGTCGAGCTCTCGGCAAGTGGAGTTCTTCCGATAAATCATGATCGTTGTGATCAAGTTTTTATCTTCAGTTATATGCTTGTACTGAATTCTTCGCTCCCCCCTATGGTTTTAGAGGAGTGTTCTCCATTTAATGACCTGCCTGATAATGGGAATGCAGCCCCATGTGAAAATCTGCGAAAATAACTGAAGAATAACATCCCGAATGTCAGATGATAACATAATGGAACAGGAGTTTTGCTGAAATATTGGTGCCTATTTCTCAGGAGGATCTCGTAATGCCATAATCCATAGTTTTTCAGTAAGGTGAGTGGTTTCTGGAAGTACAGGCGTCGCATGTCCATGTACTCCTACCATTCACATTATCAAGTGCATTGATGACAGCATCAAGGCCCTCGCCGCCTGCTCGCCTCATCTCGACAGATTTAGAGGCGCGTGGGAGCTGCCACAGCCGCCACCGGGAATGTGGGCGCATGCGAGGCGGCCACCGGCGAACAAGGTCGTGCGTGAGCGCGCAGCGCGGCGACTCAGAGCTCTCTGACACTAGCATACTGCCGGTCAGTGCTCCCCCACTAGTAGAAAAACACCTAATAGTCCCGGTTCATAAGGGCCTTTAGTCCCGGTTCATGAACCGGGACTAATGGGTCGTTACTAATACCTCCACCCATTAGTCCCGGTTCAAACACGAACCGGGACCAATGTGCCTCCACGTGGCCCTGTGCGCCGAGCCCAGTGAGGGGGACTTTGGTCCCGGTTGGTGGCTCCAACCGGGACCAAAAGGCATCCACGCGTCAGCATTCCAGTGGCTGGGTTTTTTGTTTTTTTAAAGGAGGGGAGGTTGGGGGTTTTGGGGGGTTAATTTAGGTGTTTCATATATTGTGTTAGCTAGCTAATTAATAGAGAGAAGTGTCCTCTCTTATGTCCGTGCTTGGTCGACGCTACGTACTATATATACATAAGTGATCGAGAGAACCATTCAGTACAGAAGTTCGTCATGCATACCGAGAGAAGTGATCGATCGACCTTTCCTTCTCCGAGAGATTGGTCGAACAACAAGTTTTCGTATCATGTATCCGATGCTACTGGCTACGTAAATGTACAATATGTATAAGATCTCTTAATTACAAACCCCTAGCATTTGAAATCAATTTCCACATGGTATTCTCCGGCTTTATTGATGACGTGGTCAAGAAACAATCCCGCCAATTCCTCTTGAATTGCTTTCATGCGATCTGGTTCTAGGAGTTCATCCCGCATCTGCCACGTCTAATTTGAAGAAGGGGGTTAATTAATACATATATATGAATGAAACTCAACAGAAATGATGGTGTAATAAAATGTAATTGTGAATATTATTGCTTACGCACTTCATATTGTCTTCTAGAGTAGCCCCGCTTGTTTTTCAAAGTCGCGGTGTGGATGAACTCGCACACGTAGTATCCACAGAAATCATTCCCTTCCTCCTGCCACAAGCACTTTATGAGAAATAGAGGTCAATCAAACTGATAATGAAGCATTATAAATGGCATTGATGAAAGTATAGCTATAGAATCAACGGGAGATGCGCGCAACTAGCTAGCCAGTAGTACTTACTTTCGGGTATTTATATCGCAGCTCCTTCGGCAGTCCCGGAGCTTCTACGGTGAACTGTTTCCAAACCCTGCAAGACAAAGAAAATAATTATTATTACTTGAGATATCAGGAAATGAACAAAAAGTTGCCGATATGGTGCGATAATGATCGATTGAACTTACTTGCTGAGCATTTCAGTGATGTCCGCATAGGTTTTGGAATCTTTCCGTCTCGAGTCTAAGACGGTTACTAGTCCACGCTCAAGCTTAATCTCCAGAAAAATATAGTGGTACCTGTGCACGCATGCATAACTCATCAATTACATTACTATAAGCTCGCTTGAGTAATAAGGGAAACCGAATATGCACACGACAGTAACTCTCACGGGCCGTTGTAAGGAAAGAGTATGGTATCTTTGTTTTGATTTTTGATCAACGATTGTAGCAAGTTGTCCTCGGCCTCTTTGACGTTCTTTTCAATGAGAAATACATCTATGATATTTGTGTTAATGAACCCAATATCATAAATTTCTTGTTTTTTGCACTCGACGATCTTCAATCTGCATAATATATTGAGGATAATTAATTATAAATACATGCAATGAAAGAGCCGAGCTATATATAGAGACTTAATGACAGAAATAGTACTTACAGGCAGTAGCAAAAGACCATTAATTTATCGAGGGCCTTTTGATTGAAGAATTCGAAGAACTCCTCAAATGGAACAGTCAACAGATCATTTGCAACGAGATCGTGCTCCTCTTTAATTTGCAGATACAGAGCATTCTTACCCTCAGACTCTCTGCAGGTATCCATGTACCAATTATGGAATCTTCGCATCATTGTTGTCAGAGATTTTTCATCTTTAACGAGAGGCTTCCCATACTCATATCTGTGTTCGTCCACCTCCAAGAAATCAGGAAGTGCATCGTCAAGCAGGTAATCGTCAAGATTGCCATAACCGGCCACCGTCCCTGGAGCATTAGACAAATTGAGCGAGGGGCACGATTGCTGTGCTTGTTCGCCGAGCTGGGCAATTTTTCCCCTTTGCTCGTTCTTTTGACCTTTTAGCACTAACAATAGTTCCCGGCCGCTGGGCTTGGAGATATGTCTGTTCAGTAATGCGCTCATAGTTGGTTCTCGGCGGAGACTTTGGTGGTTTCCTCAGGGCATTGATAGTGCGCTTTGCTTTCACCGGATCTACCTTCTCCTCCGGAGGTGGATGTCTCTTTGCTTTCACCCCTTCAAAGAACTCCTTCACGTGGGTCCGCACAATCGTATCATTTTCCTCCTCAGACCTCTCGTACGGTAACTTCTCTAGAGGCTTGAGAGATGATGGACCGTATTTGTATTGCCTCCCGCCTCTGGTTGTGCTGCTATACGCCGGAGCAGACGGAGCGGCTGCGGCGTCTGTCTTCTTTCGTGCTTGCTTATGAGGCGGAGGAGAAGGAGTACGACACGCCGAAGCAGTCGGGGCGGCGGCGGGTCTCTTCCGCCCTTGCTGGCGAGGGGGAGAAGAAGGATGCTGCTGGCTGCTCGGGAGCGCCGGCACATGCGGAGAAGGAGGCGGAGTGCCGCCATGCGCCGGAGAAGGAGGCGGAGTGCCGCCACGCGTGCCCTGATCGTCACTCGCCGGAGGAGGAGGCGGTGGAGGAGGCGGAGTGCCCTGACTCGCCGGAGCAGGAGGAGGAGGCGGAGGCGTCCAGTTCAGAAGGTTGATGAGCTCCTTCTTCCATAGGCATGGTGTCTTCAGAGCAGAACCCAGCCTAGTCTCCCCTTCACCGGTAGGGTGGTCAAGCACGAGGTCCTCAAATCCCTCCGTTATTTCATCCACCATCACCTTAGCATATCCTTTTGGAATCGGCTGGCAGTGATAAGTTGTGTCGGGTCCACTAGGATAAACTTGGCCAACAACCGCCTTGACCTTCAAAGTCATCCATCGCGCCATCATGTGGCAATTTTGAGACTCCGTGATACCATCCACGGGATAGCTGGCAGGAGCCATCAAGACATG
The DNA here is from genome assembly GCF_018294505.1 of Triticum aestivum. NCBI lineage: Eukaryota > Viridiplantae > Streptophyta > Magnoliopsida > Poales > Poaceae > Triticum > Triticum aestivum. Next base: position 723,584,757 of record NC_057813.1, read on the forward strand.
CTCCGGCTGAAGCATCTCGGTGGAAGCCACGCTGCTTCTCCGCTGAGATGGCGGGGTAGCTTCGGGGGAAGCTTTGGCAGGTCGTTTGCTGCGATCTGCTGCTTCTCGTTCCTCTTCTCGATCCTCTAGCCCCATTACCCTTTCGTGCAGCGCCTGTAGTTGGTCCTGCTCCAGTTTCTTCCTCCTCTCGTGGATTTTGTAACCCCCTGCGTCCGGAAAACCAACCTTCCATGGAATGGAGCCTGGCGTGCCTCGTGTCCATCCAGGGTGCTCAGGATTCCCAAGGGCCATTGTGAGCTCGTCCTTCTCCCTGTTGGGAAGGAACATTCCTCCCTGCGCTGCATCGATATAGTGTCGAAGGTTCTTGACTGGTATTTCCAGTTGCTCGTCCGTCCACTGGCAAAACCCTGTTACAGGGTTGAAGGTTCCGCCAGACCCGAAGAACCAAGTCCGGCAACGGTCTGGCCATCTCATTGTCTCTGGTTCGATCCCTTTTTCAAGCAGATCATTCTCAGCCTTGGACCACTTAGGACGGGCTTGCAGGTAGCCACCTGACCACATGCGATGGTGAAACATCTTCTTCAGAGCATTTTTCTTGTTTGTCTCCGACATCTTCTTACTATTTCCCGATGTCTCGTGGGCCACAAATGCGGGCCAGTTATCTTTGATCTTCTCATATTTGCCGATAGGGTGAAATTTGCCTTCAGCTGAGTACAAAGATCTTCTTTCTGCATATCATTGACATAAGACACCTCAGGGTCTTCCTCCTTAGGCTTATACCATTGCTGGATGCTGATCGGGATCTTGTCCCTAACAAGAACCCCGCACTGAGAAGAAAATGCCTTCCTTGTCCGGATGGGTTCAATCGGTTCGCCGTCGGGCGCGATTTCTATGATCTCAAACTTTTCATCCGAGCTCAACTTTTTCTTTGGGCCTCGTCTCCTTACCGAAGTTGTGCTCGATCCGGAGGGCTAGAAATTATAAGGAAGAAAGACGAGAGTAATTAATATGTGTACATATACCAAAACAATGGAAGCATCAATTAACTAGTCAGCACGGGCTTAACTAATATATATATACCTGGCCAGGCTCGGTTCGGTCACCGGAGCAGTCAGCACGGTCTCCTTCTTGTTCCTCCATTGTGTCATCGGAGCCATCATGAACATAGTCCTATTCTTGTACCGACATTAATGGGCCGAAGCCATCATGAACATAGCCCTCTTCTTCACCCCGTTCTTCCAGCTGACCAACGGAGTCGAGGAGAAATGACGCAACTTCATCCCTTCCATTTGCGATTATGTCCCTCAATATCGCTTCTGTTTCTTCGTCTCGGCAGTGCTCCATAGTTTCTGCAAATATTTACAACATGTTTATATATGGTACAGATGGCAAACGTAGAACTAGCCAGCTAATCACAATAAGGAATCATGTTACTGGCCTCGACGCTGCTTCTCTAGGGTTTGGGGTCGCCTCGACACAACAATGCATCGAGAGAGTTAATTTGTCGGGTAGGGGCGCGGAGGGAGGGGGTAGGAGACCAACATCATTTTCTCTCTAGGGTTTGGGTGTCCTCGAGAGTTTTGGTCGAGCGAGAGGGCCGAGGGGGGGGGGTATTTATATCGACCGCCCCTCATGTCGAAGTTATCTCGAGGGGTTTATATCGACAACGACGCGACAACAACGAGAAAGGAAAATAATTAAGGAAAAGGAAGAAAAGAGGAAGAAGGAAGAAGGAAGAAGAAGAAAAAAAGAGGAGAAGAAGAAAGGAATAGAGGAGAAGAAGAAAAAATAGAATTTTTTTTCTATTTTTTCTTCTTCTCCTCTATTCCTTTCTTCTTCTCCTCTTCTTTTTCTTCTTTTTTCCTCTTCTTATTTATTTCTCCTCTTCTTCCTCTCCTCTTCTTCATCTTCTTATTTTCCTTTTTCCTCTCATTCTTTTTCTTGTTCTTTCTTCCTTCTTCCTCTTTTCTTCCTTCGACCCTCTCGATCCCTCGACCCTAGAAACCTCGAACCCTCGACCCTGAAACCCTCGACCCTTGACCCCTTAACGACCCTCGACCCTCTACCCTAGTTCCCGACCCTCGATCCCTCGGCGATCCTGGACACCCTCGTTCCCGATAAAAATTAAGAAGAAGAAGAAGAAAAAAGAGGAGAAAAAAGGAGAAGAACCTCCTCTATTCCTTCTTCTTCTCCTCTTTTTTTTCTTCTTCTTTCTCTTCTTCCTCTCCTCGTCTTCTCCTTCTTCTTCTCCTTCTTTCTCTACTTATTTTCCTTTTCCTTATTTTACTTTTTCCTCTCCACTAACATAAAATGCACTATCCTAAAATGCAACAAACATAAAATGCACTAAATTGATCAACTAACCTAAAATCAGTGATAAAATGCACTAACCTAAAATCGATATCTACTAACAACTTAAAAAAATAATACATATATGAAAAAATGCATATATGAAAAAAAAACATCATCATATCATCAACAAAAAAATAGTATTTTTTCTAAAAATCTATCTTTTGCATATATACATCAACATATATATACACTAACCTAAAATGCACAAAAATGCTATCGGAGAGGGGGTATATCGACCCCCCTCATGTATCCACATAGATACATCTATACATACATATATACTTACATATATGTATAAATTTTTGCAGATATAAACTTTTGCATATATAAAGTTTTTCTAAAATCTAACTTTTGCATATATGAACATATATACACAGAGAACATATACATAAAATGCACAAAAAAATAAGAGGAAAGGGCGCCGGCGGCCAGACCGAAGGCGGCGGCGTGTGGTCGGGGCGACGACGAAGGGGTTGGGGAAGGGGCGGCACGCGCGGCGACAGCGAAGGGGTCGGGGAACGGGTGGCGCGCGTGGCGACGACGACGGGGCCGGGGCAGGGGCGGCGCGCGCTGCGACGGCGACGGCGACGGGGTCAGGGCAGGGGCGGCGCGCGCGGCGACGGCGAGGGGGTCGAGGCCGGCAGGGGCGGCGGGCGCGGCGACGATGTCGGGGCAGTGGCTCGGCGGCGGCGACGGCGAGGTGGACCAGCCTGACGGCGTCGGGGCAGGGCTCGGCGGCGACGGCGACGAGTAGCAGAAGGCGTCGGGGTGAGAAGAAACAGATGGATTTTGGCGAAAACTCCTAAGTGCTGTATATTTACGAAGGGCATTGGTCCCGGTTCGTGACTCCAACCGGGACTAATGCCCCCCTTTAGTCCCGGTTGGTGCCACCAACCGGGACCAAAGGCCTCTTTTTCGGCAGCCCAAAGGGCGGGAACCCGCGGCCTTTGGTCCCGGTTGGTGGCACCAACTGGGACTAATGCCCACCCTTTAGTCCTGATTGGTACCACCAACCGGGACCAAAGGCCTCTGTGCTGCCCGCCTCGGGGCCAAAGTTTAGTCCCACCTCGCTAGTCGAGAGGGGCGCGCAGTGGTTTATAAGCCCCACTGCCGCACCCCTCTCGAGCTCCTATCCACCGCAGGCTTTCGGGCCTACTTGCTATTGCTTTGCCCGATGGGCCTTCTGGGCCTACTGCGGGCCTGAATCCTGGCCCATAGTAGGGTTTCTAGTCGTATTCAGGCCGTGGGGGCCCAGTAGGAGGCTTTTTTTTGTTTTTTTGTTTTCTTTACTTATTTTTGCTATATTTATTTTTTTCCTGTTTTTTTCTTTTGTTTTCTGCATTATTTATTTTCTTTTGTTTTTTGCTTGATTTTTTAATTGTTTTTGCTTTTAGTTTTAGGAAAATTATAAACTTTCTGTTAGTGCCATTAGTTTTCAAATTTGAAAACACTTTTTTTGTCTTTTTGATTTCTTTCTTGCTTTATTTATTTTATTTTGTTTCTACTTACAACAAAATACTTAGTGTTGTTTTTTCTTTTTATTTCTGCATTATTTATTTTCTTTTGTTTTTTGCTTTATTTTTTAATTGTTTTTGCTTTTAGTTTTAGGAAAATTGTAAACTTTCTGTTAGTGCCATTAGTTTTCAAATTTGAAAACACTTTTTTTTGTTTTATTTCTTGCTTTATTTATTTTATTTTGTTTCTACTTACAACAAAATACTTATTGTTGTTTTTTTCTTTTGTTTTCTGCATTATTTATTTTCTTTTTTTTTGCTTTATTTTTTAATTGTTTTTGTTTTTAGTTTTAGGAAAATTATAAACTTTCTGTTAGTGCCATTAGTTTTCAAATTTGAAAACACTTTTTTTGTTTTTTTGTTTTCTTTCTTGCTTTATTTATTTTATTTTGTTTCTACTTACAACAAAATACTTATTGTTGCTATTTTTAATTATTATGAGGGCCGAACCATAAGACATTAAAGCATTTCAAATGAACTCTGGAAAAGTTGAAAGTTGGCATGGTATCATAAATTGACCCACATAGCATGTGCATGTACAAAACGGACAATGGTATCATATTCGTCAGTTACAAAGTTGGCATGGTATCATCATAATAGTTGCGGGAGAAAGTCTTCACCTTTTCTTCGTTTGTGTCATTTGCTTATTGCGCCGTAACCATGGATAATCTTCATCATTTATCAGGATGCTGGGGTCAGCCTTGACTTTGAAGGGAGGAATTTCATGAAACTTTTCATAATCTTCAGACATGTCTGTCTTGTCCTCCACTCCCACGAATGTCCCTTTTTCCTGAAAGAACTATGTGGCGCTTTGGCTCATCGTATGATGTATTCGCTTCCTTATCTTTTCTCTTTCTCGGTCTGGTAGACATGTCCTTCACATAGATAACATGTGCCACATCATTGGCTAGGACGAACGGTTCGTCGGTGTACCCAAGATTTTTCAGATCCACTGTTGTCATTCCGTACTGTGGGTCTACCTGTACCCCGCCTCCTGACAGATTGACCCATTTGCACTTAAACAAAGGGACGTTAAAATCTACTCCGTAGTCAAGTTCCCATATGTCCATTATGTAACCATAATATGTGTCCTTTCCCCTCTCGGTTGTTGCATCAAAGCGGACACCGCTGTTTTGGTTGGTGCTCTTTTGATCTTGGTCAATAGTGAAAAATGTATTCCCATTTATCTCGTATCCTTTCCAAATCAATACAGTCAAAGATGGTCCCCTGGACAACAAGTACAGCTCATCACAAACAGTGTTGTCACCTCTGATACGTGCTTCCAACCAACTGCCGAAAGTACTGATGTGTTCACATGTAATCCAGTCATCGCACTGCTCCGGGTGTTTGGAGCGCAGACTATTCTTGTGTTCATCGACATACGGGGTCACCAAGGTAGAGTTCTGTAGAACTGTGTAGTGTGCTTGAGACCAAGAATATCCGTCCCTGCATATTATTGAGTCCCTTCCAAGCTTGCCTTTTCCAGTCAGTCTCCCCTCATACCGCGATTTAGGGAGACCTATCTTCTTAAGGCCAGGAATGAAGTCAACACAAAACCCGATGACATCCTCTATTTGATGGACCATGGAGATGCTTCCTTCTGGCCTAGCACGGTTACGGACATATTTCTTTAGGACTCCCATGAACCTCTCAAAGGGGTACATATCGTGTAGAAATACGGGGCCTAGAATGACAATCTCGTCAACTAGATGAACTAGGACGTGCGTCATGATATTGAAGAAGGATGGTGGGAACACCAGCTCGAAACTGACAAGACATTGCACCACATCACTCCTTAGCCTTGGTATGATTTCTGGATCGATCACCTTCTGAGAGATTGCATTGAGGAATGCACATAGCTTCACAATGGCTAATCGGAAGTTTTCCGGTAGAAGCCCCCTCAATGCAACCGGAAGCAGTTGCGTCATAATCACGTGGCAGTCATGAGACTTTAGGTTCTGAAACTTTTTCTCTGCCATATTTATTATTCCTTTTATATTAGACGAGAAGCCAGTCGGGACCTTCATACTAAGCAGGCATTCAAAGAAGATTTCCTTCTCTTCTTTGGTAAGAGCATAGCTGGCAGGACCTTCATACTGCTTTGGAGGCATGCCGTCTTTTTCGTGCAAACGTTGTAGGTCCTCCCGTGCCTCAGCTGTATCTTTTGTCTTCCCATACACGCCCAAGAAGCCTAGCAGATTCACGCAAAGGTTCTTCGTCAAGTGCATCACGTCGATCGAAGATCGGACCTCTAGGTCTTTCCAGTAGGGTAGGTCCCAAAATATAGATTTCTTCTTCCACATGGGTGCGTGTCCCCCAGCGTCACTCGGAACAACTAGTGCGCCGGGACCCTTTCCAAAGATTACGTGTAAATCATTGACCATAGCAAGTACGTGATCACCGGTACGCATGGCGGGCTTCTTCCGATGATCTGCCTCGCCTTTGAAATGCTTGTCTTTCTTTCGACATTGATGGTTGGTCGGAAGAAATCGACGATGGCCCAGGTACACATTCTTCCTGCAGCTTGCCAGGTATATACTATCGGTGTCAAGTAAACAATGCGTGCATGCGTGGTATCCCTTGTTTGTCTGTCCTGAAAGGTTACTGAGAGCGGGCCAATCGTTTTGATGGTCACAAACAGTAACGCCTTTAGGTTAAATTCCTCCTGTTTGTGCTCATCCCACGTACGTACACCCTTTCCATTCCACAGCTGTAAAAGTTCTTCAACTAATGGCCTTAGGTACACATCAATGTCGTTGCCGGGTTGCTTAGGGCCTTGGATGAGAACTGGCATCATAATGAACTTCCGCTTCATGCACATCCAAGGAGGAAGGTTATACATACATAGAGTCACGGGCCAGGTGCTGTGATTGCTGCTCTGCTCCCCGAAAGGATTAATGCCATCCACGCTTAAAGCAAACCATACGTTCCTTGGCTCACTTGCAAACTCATCCCAGTACTTTCTCGATTTTACTCCACTGCGACCTGTCAGCGGGTGCTCTCAACTTCCCGTCTTTCTTACGGTCCTCACTGTGCCATCGCATCAACTTGGCATGCTCTCTGTTTCTTAACAGACGTTTCAACCGTGGTATTATAGGATCATACCACATCACCTTCGCAGGAATCCTCTTCCTGGGAGGCTCGCCATCAACATCACCAGGGTCATCTCATCTGATCTTATACCGTAATGCGCCGCATACCGGGCATGCGTTCAGATCCTTGTACGCACCGCGGAAGAGGATGCAGTCATTAGGGCATGCATGTATCTTCTGCACCTCCAATCCTAGAGGGCATACGACCTTCTTTGCTGCGTATGTACTGTCAGGCAATTCGTTATCCTTTGGAAGCTTCTTCTTCAATATTTTCAGTAGCTTCTCAAATCCTTTGTCAGGCACAGCATTCTCTGCCTTCCACTACAGCAATTCCAGTACGGTACCGAGCTTTGTGTTGCCATCTTCGTAATTGGGGTACAACCCTTTTTGTGGTCCTCTAACATGCGATCGAACTTCAGCTTCTCCTTTTGACTTTCGCATTGCGTCCTTGCATCGACAATGACCTGGCGGAGATCATCATCATCGGGCACATCGTCTGGTTCCTCTTGATCTTCAGCAACTTCGCCCGTTGCAGCATCATCGTGCACATCGTCTGGTTCCTCTTGATCTTCAGTAGCATCACCGTATTCAGGGGGCACATAGTTGTCATCGTACTCTTCTTCTTCGCCGTCTTCCATCATAACCCCTATTTCTCCGTGCCTCGTCCAAACATTATAGTGTGGCATGAAACCCTTGTAAAGCAAGTGGGTGTGGAGGATTTTCCGGTCAGAGTAAGACTTCGTATTCCCACATATAGGGCATGGACAACACATAAAACCATTCTGCTTGTTTGCCTCAGCCACTTCGAGAAAATTATGCACGCCCTTAATGTACTCGGAGGTGTGTCTTGAACCGTACATCCATTGCCGGTTCATCTGCGTGCATTATATATAATTAAGTGTGTCAAAAATCATTACAGAACATCATGAATAGATAATTAAGTGACTAAATTAATAGAAGTTCATCATCACATTAAAACCAAAGTACATACATAGTTCTCATCTAACAACATAAAGCTCTGCAGAGCATCTAAATTAATTAAACCATACACTGAAACTATGTAAAACATTTCAATGCGAAAACAAATGCGATCATAATCGCAACCAATGTAACAACTGATCCAACGGCATAATGATACCAAGCCTCGGTATGAATGACATATTTTCTAATCTTTCTAATGTTCAAGCGCATTGCATCCATCTTGATCTTGTGATCATCGACGACATCCGCAACATGCAACTCCAATATCATCTTCTCCTCCTCCATTTTTCTAATTTTTTACTTCAACAAGTTGTTTTCTTGTTCAACTAAATTTAACCTCTCGACAATAGGGTCGGTTGGAATTTCTGGTTCAACAACCTCCTAGATAAATAAAATCTATGTCACGTTGGTCGACATAATTGTCATAAACAATAAATGAACCAATAGTTATGAAAAGATAATATATACCAGATCTGAATCATAGACAGGACGAGGGCCGACGGGGGCGGATACCAAAACCATCGCACTATATAAGATGCAATAATAAAAGTAAGAAAATTATACAAGTATCTATATAAACATACAACTAAGAGTTTTTTTCCTTTCAGAAAGAAGATAAGAACAAGGGGCTCACCACGGTGGTGCCGGCGACGAGATCGGCGCGGGCGATCGACGGCGGTGAAGGCGGGGACGGGACGTGACGGACCGCTAAACCTAGACAAATATTGAGAAAAATGGAGCTTGGAGAGGAGAAAGCTTAAGTAGTGTGGCTCGGGCATTCCATCGAACACCTCGTGTGCATAGGAGGTGAGCTAGAGCACCACAAAGCTCTCTCCTCGCCGGCCACGAAAAACAGAGCAGTGAGAGTGCTCTGCTCGTGGGGTATATATACGCAATTAATTGGTCCCGGTTCGTGGCTTGAACCGGGACTAAAGGGAAGCCTTTGGTCCCGGTTCATTCCCCCAACCGGGACCAATGGTGGTGGGCCAGGAGCAAGGCACATTGGTCCCGGTTCGTCCCACCAACCGGGACCAAAAGGTCCAGACGAACCGGGACCAATGGCCCACGTGGCCCGGCCGGCCCCCGGGGCTCACGAACCGGGTCCAATGCCCCCATTGGTCCCGGTTCTGGATTGAACCGGGACTAATGGGCTGACCCGGCCTGGACCATTGCCCCCTTTTCTACTAGTGCCTGCCCAAGTCTTATTACTGAATTTCAAAATGCTTGCACAATTTCTATATCAATGAACACGAACAAACAGTGAATGGATTCCCCCCTATCATCTTTTCCTGAATACAATTTCTATATCAATGAAAGGACAGCCATTTTCTTTCTATTTTTGGTTCTTGTGGCACATGTTGTCCATATTCTACGAAGATTTGATATAATGTGCTCCTATGCATCACTCCAGATAATTTGGCGCTTCAGATTTTGTTGGTTCATTTGCAAAAACATTTCTGGGGACACATGGTCTGTTTGGTCACATGCATGCGTCTCATATTAGTACAAATGAAAATGTTTAAGGAAATCTGGAGGTGAGCATCATAACATATTTCTTGATGATTCCAATGTTTGACAATTTGTATGAACAAATTGGAGTGATACATGCACATTGTTGGAATTCTGTTGCTATGCTACGAACCTGTCAATTTATCCACGAATTGTAATGTTCATGTTGCCCCAGAATCTTGGATAAATTAATTTGTTTTCTGGTCGAGTTATGATTTTCAGTGCAGAAATAAATTAGAAATGGTTAGTCTGAGGATAAATTAATCTTGGACTTCAGGTTCTTGTCTTACTGAAATACATTTGAGATTTTTAGTCAATTTTGGGATAGGAAGTTATTTTCTTTAGTCATGCAAAATTTGGTGCAGAGTCCCAATGAAATGCTGCCAGGAATCAAGTGTTAGTTGGTGAAACAACATCTTCAAGGTCTAGGATAAAGTGGGAGAGATGCTACACTTACGCGCAGATTTCTATGGAATTAAGTTACACACTGATGCGTTGAATCTCGATTGGAAATCTCGAGAGCGTGTGACCCAGGCCTTGAAAATCAGGGGGGAGTGGTTAGTGCGGGAAGGAGTCCGTAAGTGGGCTCCGGTTGGTCTTGCCCGTAAGTATAGGATTTTCGGGTGGCCACTAACCTGTCTCCCTAACAATTTACTCTCTTCCTCTGTAGAATCTGGTGGATGACAACAAATTCAGGCTATGGACAGATGATTTCAAAGATTACAAAATTATTTATTTGGAATGAGATTACCCACATAATAATTCAGAAGAGTAGTACTTTATCTTACTACCATGAGAACTTCATCACATGGTTGGTAAGTTGGCATTGACTCTTTTTCTCTGAATCTCCTTTCTTCCTTGATTCGTAAGTCTCAGAGTATCAAACTTTGAGTATTGACCAATAACAGCAGATGAGACTGAACACCCTGATGCGTTGTTGGAGGAGGTGGTGATCCGGTCATGTTATGCCCATTAGGAAATATAAGGAGCTGAACTGGTCTTTTTGGTGTGTGGCTGGTCGTGGTGTTTGTAGGAATGCCTCTGTGGCAATACACAGGTGAATGATTTGAGCGCTATTTCTTCCATGAAGTGTGGGGTTCACTCCAGCTATTGGAAATATTCGACACCTAAAAGTAGGTTTGCTTTCTTCTATACATGTATGTAGTGTGCATGATTTGTAGTAAAATGCAATGAAAGTTGGTGATAACTCAAGAAACACCAACAGGTAGTACATGTATTTTTTCTGGTGTGAGAACAAGTCATACATTTAATACCATTTCTGTATGAAGGAAAACACCGCCATTTCTATTTTTCTGTTTTTTTACAGCAAATAATGTTACATTTCTGGATAATCAATGTAGGGAAATCTGATTGTTACTTTGGCCCCTTTATACTTTTGCTTAGATTTTTAGTAGTTTAGAAAGCAAGTCTCACATTTTTCACACAGGTTTTCACTCCATACTTGGGTATGTTCTGCTTATGGGTAATGGAGGGATTCACAGACTTGATGAAATTCCTACCACTGTTTGCTTGATTAGTACTCCCTCTGTAAAGAAATATAAGAGTGTTTAGATTTTTAGTGATCTAAACACTCTTATATTTCTTTATGGAGGGAGTATATTCTGTGTACAAAACAGAAGAATGCTATTTTATGGTCACCTACAATAAAAATTACTTCTTTTACCTACATTATCATTTCTTATTCTTCTCTCTTTAACACGAATATGCAAAGATAGAAGATAAACTCATGATCTACAGTACTGACTGCAGATCATCCTTTTTCAATCAACAAGCTGGTACGAGATGTTAAAATGGGTTCCTATTTGTCTACCATCATTCTTCTATTTCAAAAGTGTTAATTCCATCGATTTCTTGCTTATATGTATACTGACTGCAGATTGGCTGAAATTTCAGTTTGCAAAACCCATGATCCAATCCATGCTTTGTCTTATGCTACTGCTGGCCTTGTCCTTCCAAATAGACAAATGCATGATGGACCTATGGTAGCTCCTGCAGATGCTTACATGTTGTCAACATTAGATGATGATTTGGTTAGTGACTATTTAAAAAAAATCTCAATCTAACATGTACACTATATTTGCATGTTAGTTTTGTTTTTGAATTGGCTCATGGGTGTATTTCATATGTGTGTTGTCCGCGTGAAGTTGCAAGTTTTTTTTTCTTACATATGGGGATATTGAGCGCTCTCACTGTAGCCTTTGCAAAATTTTCTTCTCTGGGACTAAGCAAAGATTCGAGCTATGTCAGTCATGGTGTTCTTTTAGTTGGGTTCATATGGCTTTAAAAGATTATTTATTTAAAGGTATGTAAATTTTGGATCTATAGTGATTTTCTCTATTGAAGAAGACATGGAAATTCATAGTTTATCAGTTTACATTCTTTATAATTTATCAATTTAAGTGAAATACTTGATGTAATTATAAACATATGTGAATTTCTTGTGCTTTCGACATATTCATTTTGATTATTATTAGTTGAAACCTTAACTTTGAAATGTTGCCTAGAGCTTCAACATTCTCTCGGGAGAGACACGTGTCCCTATTAAACTTTCAATCTGAAAGAACTGTAGTATGTTGTCAAAGCTTATTTTATCAAACCAAGTGTTAGAGATATATTTGATAGTTAGGGATTGTCCGGGATTAGATAAGAATTTTTTCCATCGCATCTCTTGTAGGCGTTTTGTCCTTTAAGTCTTGTACTCAATATGTACTCGCCCTCGAGGCTGAATAATATCATCCACTGCATTATGCCAATCATCTCCCCTCTATTCCTCTTACACTAAGGGTATTTAATTCGTGTGAATCATCTCTTTGCAAGATGAATGATTTAGCTTCCTCTCTATCTTTATGTTTCACTCCAAATCAAAGCTGTGAAAAGGCTCCAGCAAAATGCACTGTAATTGTCACTTTTAACAAATCAAAAGCGCTCAGTGCATACAAATTCAGGAGACCCCCCAAGGCCCCAGTTCAGACGCTTGCACTAGCTCTGAAGAGCTAGGAAAATTCAATGTAGCTATAACGTGTTGAGAGATTGACCCATGAATGTTACTCCCTCCGTTCCTAAATATAAGTCTTTTTAGAAATTTCAAATGGACTACCACATACGGATGTATATAGACATATTTTAGAGTGTAGATTCACTCATTTTACTCTGTATGTAGTCACTTATTAAAATATCTAGAAAAACCTATATTAAGGAACGAATGGAGTATGAAACAAGCATGTAGGGTGCAGTGGATTCTTCTGCGAGTGAGTGGACACCATCACGTGGGCAGAGCCGCGGCCGTCGCGTCGGGGCAGTGGCGCTCTTAGCTCGCATCAGCTTCGGCAACCGGCTCGCCCAACTCCTCCGGGGCATCTTTCCATGACGTTAGAAGGTAGGTTGGCTGCCGACACACCTCCATGTGGCACTGGCGCTCCCTTCGACTGCTTCGACTCCCTTCGGCGGTGGCGGGGCAACTTCTACAAAGTAGAAACATATGGGCAAATAATTTACTTATAATTATTGAGAGGGGTTATCTACAAAACATGCTTAAGTGGATGGTTAGGATGCCCACATGTGATATGCCACCATCATTGCCGATCCAATGTTGTACATAGAAGTTTTCATATTTCACTGATCATGGATTTTCACCAGATCCGTCGCCCAAGAAAAAAATGTATAGGTATATGATTGATGATTATAATGTTTCCTTCCACTTGAATGAGGTAGCTATGTTTGTTTTGATGTAAAAAAAAGATAGCTATGTTGTTTCACAAACAATTTGAAATTTAGAAGTTTTAATATCTTTGACTAAGTATATATATTAATTAGGACGTGCATTGCACGTGCAAGCTTACTAGTATACACATAGTAAAAGAAAACATCAGTAGTGGTAAAACTTGACCCGGTGGTACTCTGCTTACGTGGATGAAACCGGCAAGTCTGGAAAGTGACCTGGCACGATGCACCATCAGAGGCACAGTAATGGCCGATCTGGACTTGGAAGGAGAAGCTGGGAGCACCGAATCCACTATGGCTGCTGCCTAGCGACCGCCTGCCGTGCCCGCGTCTGCGGGGGAAAATATCAAGTGATACGGCTGTTCGCATGATACACTGCTCCGGAAGCACATGGTCCGTTGGATCTGGGTTGAAGGGACTTGATCAACTTACTTCTCTATTTTCATGTGCCCCTGGTACATTTGCCGTCTGATCCCCAGAATCAGTCTATGCTTGCAAGGTTACGCGTACGACAGATTTCTACATCTCTCCTCCAGACCCCCCATCGTTCCAACTTTCTTAGGCCCTGTACTGAACACCGCATGCTGGGTGTCCTGCCACAAATGCAGTGATCTAATCTGTATCAAATCAAAAGACATGTCTTAATCAAGCTTACACCCTATCATTAGGAGGACACTGCAAATACCAGTACAATATTTCTTTTTTGCATAGGTTTATTCATTAGAATGCAAAGAAGAGATGCCGCTGAGACTAACCCTCCCTAAATTACATACTTAAGTACAAGCAGATGTAAATGTATATATTGCCTTCCGTTTGTATTGCCCACTTCTCATGAAAGACTTGTAGCAAGGCACTCGTAATACAATAGTCATGAGCACTATGCGGACAAGTATTGGGAACATACATTTGCAAGACAGGGTACATTTAGTTCAGTAGAGCATCAGAAAATCACTGGATGTAAAAGTTTAAATGCTCACTCACGCTAGGCTGTACATGTGGTTTTCAGCTACTGTATGTAACAAACATTCTATGACACTTTACAAGAAAGATTGTCTTTGTATATAATTCAGATAGACATGTTAGAAGAAAAAGCGGCGGTCAACATTACAACACTGCTAAATTTCATGATTAGATGCGAGATGTTGTAACCAGTATCTAAACAAGAAGTTTGTCCATGTTGCACCAACCTTTCTTGTAATTCTTCAAAGACCAAAATACTGCTGCATATCTTTGCTACGAACTGCTTTACCATCTGCTACGACAACATTGCGAGATATGAATTTTCTATAACTAGAACTGGCATTAGGTGAGCTGTATTTGCATACTCTTTCTGACTTTTTCATTTGTTGGCATACAACTGCAACATGTGGCCACGAGTTTATAATTTTATCCACGCCACTCATAAGAGTTTGTAACACTCCAGCCCTGCCTAAAAGTAGCCCATCATTCACCAAAGGAATTAGTCAAATAAAGAAGAACCTTCTTGTGTGTCTACATGCGCTCCAACTTATTTCCTACTGAAAAGGCATTAGCAAATCAACACCTTTGCAGAGTCTTTCATGCCAGGCTTCTGATCATTGAGGGCTATATATCGTGGAGAACAAATGACAAACGATCTTATATTCTGAAAACTGAAAACAACCTGTGTGCATGAACACGGTCAGAGGATGAACTCACCAAATAGAGCTCGCCTCCGCCCATATGTCCGCGGCTGCTGTCGGCAGCGGAAGAGATCCATCTCAGATCACGTGAAACTGTCAACAGTTCATACCAGTTGCAGAGAACGAACGGATGTGCACCTCACTGCTGAATTACGAAGTTACCCAGGGTGTTTTCTGCATTCTTTCCAACGCAAACTCAGCCATGTCAATCCTGTGCCTTCCATCCAGATCCAGCGGCCCATATAGTCCCGTCTCAGGGGATCATGTCACGCCCGGTATCACCAGATATGCACTCCGCGTGCGGCCATCAATGGCGGCCTCGCGAGAGCCATGGCCTTCACCTACGTGTCTCCCAGATATTTTCATTTCCCCTCCCGGCCAAGCTACTGCACATGCACCCATCAATTGCAGGTTTCGGTACGAAGATCAGATCAATTTATTCGGGGTCTTTGTGATTGTTACCGCGAACGGCGACAAGATCACGGTGACGTTTGTTGGTCAGTTATTAGTAGTTGACGGGAAAACTATGAATTGTGAATGTTTGCTCGATGGTATTAGAAGAGCGAACGGTTAGCCATCGTGGGGAAGGAGAAGAGGAGGAGGAATGGGTCTTGGATGGAGACTTGGACGGTCGCCAGAAGGATACTTTTATGAGGCGTGCCTTCGACGGGAGTCGACGGCGACCGTAATTGCCCGAGGCTCACTAGCACCGGATGGGAAACACATGGCTACCATCACTCCTCACACATAGATGGAAGCTTGAGTGTCAATCGTGCCAATGGGATGTGTTCAAGGTAAGAGGCAATTTTTATTTTTATTTTGAACATCAGTACAGACACAAGCGCTCATACACACGCGTATACACTCACCCCTATGAACGCATACACGCACACCCTACCCCTATGAGCACATCCGAAAGACTAAGCCGGCATATCATCTTGAAATTTACGAATTGAGGGGTGACGAGACATCAGTGCACAGAACCGCCCCCCTCCCCCCCCCTCGGCCCCCGCATCGCCCTCCCCGAGTGAGGCGACCGGGGCGGCTCCCCTCTCCTCCCCCTCCCCGCGAGTCACCGCCCCCTCCCCCTCGCCGCTGCCGCCGGCGGGCGCGGCCGGGCGTTGCCTGCGCGGCGCTATGCAGTCCGGCGGTGGCGGCCCCCCTTCTTCCCCCGTCGCTGGAACCCAGGTCGGCGTGCGGTCCTGGCGGCGGAGCACTTCGGCCGGCGGCGCTCCGGCGCGGATCTGGACGGCGGCGGTGCGGTGGCGTTGCCCCTTGGCGGTGGTGACGGCCCATGGCGGCGGCGGTGACAGCCCATGGCGGCAGCGGCCAGCGGTGCCCGGCTGGCCCAGATCTAGGCCCTACGGGCCCGATCTGGGTCAGGGCGGGCTTGTTGGGGGGCTGCGGTGGGTTGCTCTCCGGTGGGTATGGTGAGCTCCTCGCGACAGGGACGGCGGATGCTGTGCCGCGACTGCTGCAGCATGACGGCGGAGCTTCACGGGCCCGTTCAGGGCTCGACCGGACATTTGGTCTGGTGTGCCTCTGCTGCTACGCCCGATCTGCTACCGCCTCAGCCGGTGGAGGTTGTTCCCTCACTCGTGGCTGCGGTGCTGCCGGTCCTTGTCTACGGGTGTCTCATTTGGGATCTGGCCGGGCTCGCTTCACTGGCCGTGGTGAGACGACGGCGGTGTCCTCGTGATTGTGTTGGCGCATGTTGGTGGGCAGCGGATGTGGTGGAGCCGAAGTCGGGTCCTATGTCGTGGGCGCGAGGGGTTGGGAGAAATCCAGCTCGGGTCTTGCCGGCACCGGTGCGGTGACGCCTGCGGGCGCCGCCTTCCTTCTTGAAGGGCGTCGGGTGACCCTCTCCCCCCACTACCCTCCGTGTACCGGGAGAAATCCTAGGGTTCGTCCGGACAGCAGCATCGTCATCGTTGCATCCCTTCGTGAAGGTGGTGCTTGGTACACGGCAACTTGGTGGCTTTGGAGCGTGATGATTTTTTCGGTGGGCGCATCGGTCGCGGGGTGCCGTAGCTTTCGTTGATCCGACGTTGTTGGCATTTTTTTCTTTTATTTTCTCTTGTATTTTCTTTTGGGCGTGCTTGTGCTGTTAGCCCCGGCATTTATCAGAATGTTGTATCGGGTGGTTGTTATATCTTATAGCGGGGCCAAAGCCTATTTCGAGAACACCGGTGCATAAATGAGAAAAGGACAGAACATGATGGTACTCGCCGGATGTGTTCATATGAGCATGGGTACGTGGCGGTCTACTCGGCACAATCGGCATACACAACTTTGACGCCCCACGGCTGTAAAGACTTGGTGCTATGACTACTTCGATCGGCTTCGGATGTGATTAAAAAGAAAATAATAAATAAAATGTCCAGGGCTTAAAGTTTACCTGCAGTTTGTGTAGACGTGATCCAAATACAAAGTTGATAAATCAATATGGCACTCGTAAACACCATTGAATAGACCTTGTGCAAGAACTATGTGGGATGCATCCAAATAACCCACAACCGACTGCCGCTGCATTGAGGTTCTATTCTCCAACCAAGACCCTATCTGACTCACGCGGTTACCTTGATTATTAAGGTTGGGTCTTGGATGGAGACTTCGCATTAGGTGCTCTCATGATCTATAAATGTTCAAATTAACATCTGAAATGCGCATTGGGAAACAAAAAAAAGACAAATTCAACATGAATAGTGTCAAAAAAGGCAAAAGCTAAAATGACATAATTCACATTTGGATTTATCTTTTTTTTACACCTGCAAAATAAGGATTTATCTTTTTTGTTTCTTCGTGTGTATTTTAAATTTTAACTTGATTTTTTTTAACATTGGCTAGCCAATTTTAGCCACAGACCAAACATGATTATAGATTTAAATCTCTCTTTTTTGAACCTAAATATCAAAATCATGTTAGACTAGAAAACGTCTGTCTCGGGTCTACCTACATAGATGAACTCCTTATGGAGAGAAAATAAAGTGAGAGCAAGATGTTGCGTGCTCAGCCTCCAACGTGATGCAATCCATCGCGAGCTGAGCACCAGATCAAATTTCAACTTTACCGGCTCAGTCTCACAAAGACGTTCATAACAGTGAGTACATATATGCGTACATGTTCTGAGGAAAAAACTCACAGCTCCGAATAAAACTTGACCAAGAGTTGTAAATACTCCAAGTTGCTAGCTGTGATGCATGAAAGCTACGTGGTAGTCGATCCAATGACTTGGTTCAGCGGTACTCTGATCTGCTATGACATCGGCGGCCGGCCCGTCTTGACAACCATCACTCCACGCCATCGATGTGTGATGCACATCCGATATAAATGAGTGATAACGGTGATCAATGGTTGATTATGATGGGACGATGCATGATAACTTTTCATGATAACTACTCCTTTTTTTTTTCTATTTTCCCCTTTTAGCATTGGTCATGTTTCCAAAGCGAACGGTTGAAAAAAAAAACTGTTTCGAAAGCAACGTCACACCTGCCCTGTCTGTGTTGAAAAAAAAAAGAAAAAAGTCCAATATGAACCTAAAGTTGTAGACGGAAGCTAAATCAAACCCTAAACTTTGAATCCCGAAGATTGACACTCTGAACTTGTAATCCCGGTCTATTTTAGACTTAGACTTGTCACAGTGGGATTACTACATTCCCAGCGGGGATAACCAGCTACTCTCACGGACAAGAATTTGGGCCGACCCACTATAACACCACAAGAATTAATGAAGTTTAAAAAATGTTCGCATATTTCTAAAATTCTTCAGAAGTTTAAAAATGTTCCTATTTTATATTTTTGGCACAAATTCCATTCATTTTTTGTTTTTGAAAATCTTTGGAATTTTAAATTTCTATTTGCATTTTTAAAAATATTTGTGATTTAAAAACACATTTTTTGAAAAAATCTTCAGAATTCAATGCTATGAACAATGTTTCGGGATTTCAAAATTCTGTCACGTTTTTTGAATAATATTTTTGTAATTTCGGAGACTATGTCATGATTTTTTATTAAATGTTTCAGATGGTTGGCTGCGGACTCGACTGGGCCGGCCCACCAGACATAAAGTGAGTTTTTTTAACATGTGATGTAAAAATTATTTCTTTCTTTTTCTGATCGCGTGACGTAATAATTCCAAAACAGAAAAACATGCGGTGGAGTCGAACTTGGGCAGGGTTGACCCGATTTCGCTAGCCACTACACTAAACAACTATGACTGACATAATAAGAGGCCAAAAATATCTAATCAGAAACCAAAGCGTCAAATTTTGAAAACCTTTTTTAGGGGCAAACAAAGCGTCCATAATGTATTTGAAAGTATCAAAATTTTATCAAAAAATATTTAATGTGTGTGTTAAAAATGTACATTGAGTACTGAGAAAAATTAGACATGTGTAAAATGAAAAAGAAAAGAAAACATAAAAGAAAAAAAATAAGAAAAAGGAAATTAGTGCGCGCGTGAGCGACTGCGCTACTGGGCCGGCCCAATTCAGCAAATGTCGGCGAAGTCCAATCAAGGTTTAAAATAGATCGGGATTAGAGAATTTGGTGTGCTCATTTCAGGGATTGAGAGTTCGAGGTTTGATTTAGCTTTGGCCTTCAAATTCAAGGTTTATTTTGAACTTTTTCCAAAAAAAAACCCGACATGTTTCTACAATCAGTGGTAACAGTGATACCGTTTCCAAATTGGGGGGCCCGGATCAAATAATTCGGCGCTACTAGTGCATATCATAATCGTCTTTAATTCGTTGGTTAGTTAGCTAGGATCGGAGGAAGGTCGCGGGTCGTACGTACTGCACGTCGAGTCGTCGTACTCACACTCACACACATCATGCTCACACTTCACACCTCACAGCCCGACTGGCTTCACAGCCGAGTGCATTTACACCGGCCGGTCACGTTGCCTCCGTCCGTAGTCGCCGTCGAAGACATATATACCGGTGATAATAATTCCGGTGAGAAAGGATAATTGGAGAGAAAGGAGATGAACAACTGTGCTGTGAATTGTGACGGAGGACATGGTTGCATGCGTGTGTGTGCAAGTATTTAACCAAAAACTACCACAATTCGCGGAAACGTGATAGAAAACTACCACTTTGTAATTTTATCCTGAAAACTACCACTTTTTTATTAATCCGTGACAAAAAACTATCAAGTGTGAAAACTGCTCGCTTTGCCTGGGTTAAACGCGAATCTGACTGCCCGACCCCACACGTAAACGGGCTAAAAATGCAATCGGGTCCCTAGTTTTTCTTCAAAAAAGCAATCGGGTCCTCCGCCTCCTTCTCCTCCTCGTCGCCGGCCTCCTCCTTCCCCAGCCGTCCGCAGCTTTCTGCTGCTGCTCGCCATCGCTCTCGCTTGCCGTCCGCAGCTGCTGCTTGCTTCCGCCACCGCCGCTGCTTGCCGTTGCTCTCGCTTGCCATCGCCAACAGAGTCGCTGACGAGCTGCGCCGGCTGGACCTGCACGGAGGAGCGGGAGGCGGGCGACGCAACTCGTTCCGCAGGCGGGACTCGCGCTCCTGCAGCTCCTCGTCGAGGCGCGCCTGCTCGGCGGCGTCCGGCACCGTGGCCACGCGCGCCGGCTGCACCTGCACGGAGGAGCGGGAGGATCGTCGGCGGACGGGATGCTTGCTTATCTAGGGACGACCACCCGCCACCGGGCCTCGACAACGACGTGGACTCGCCGCAGCAGCAGTCGTTCCCGTCCGCCGGCGGCAAGCGGCTGAGGAGGAGGCCGGCGACGAGGAGGAGGAGGCGGAGGACCCGATTGCTTTTTTGAAGAAAAACTAGAGACCCGATTGCATTTTTAGCCCGTTTATGTGTGGGCTCGGGCAGTCCAGATTCGCGTTTAACCCAGGCAAAGCGAGCAGTTTTCACACTTGGTAGTTTTTTGTCACGGATTAATAAAAAAGTGATAGTTTTCGGGACAAAATCGTAAAGTGATAGTTTTCTGTCACGTTTCCGCGAATTGTGATAGTTTTTGGTTAAATACTCTGTGTATGCCTAGACATGCATGCAGGTGCATTGGTGCCGCCGGCTTCATTATAGCAGTCTACATAGTTCGAGAAAGACCCAAGCCGGTGAGTGGGATCCAAAGCCTGCTGCCCCGGCGATCGACATGGCAGTTGTCTGGGCAATCATTGGGATCTGGGGTGGCAGGATCTTGTCACAGGAGCCGCCAGGTCAAAAATTTCTCATGTTCTGTTTCTTTTTTCTTACTTGGTGTGTTTTCTTTTGCGGGTTATGAGCGACAAATAGTTGAAGGAAGAAAAGTACCAATATGATTTTTTATGTAATAATTGTATGTTTTGCATTTTGTGTCTTGCTGTAATTCCTTTGTACTAGGTACTGTTTTCCCTGATGATTATTAGATATAAAATGCACTTTAGCATCTCTCTACTACTATAGTGTAGCAGTTTTGAATTTGGATTTACCACTTTCCTCTCCGTCTTCCCACCAAAACACCTGTCGAGTATCTGCAGCCATTGATCTGCCGAGATGGGCTGACACCTACCGTTCATCAATCATCAACGCTATGAATCCAACGGCTAGCATGTGTGGGATTCGCCTGTCCTGCCACGTCCATCAACTCTGCCCCAGACCACGTGAACCAGCCACGAGATACCCGATATTTCCGGAAGAGCCCGCCTGTTTGATTTGTTGTAGCTTGACCCAGCCGGTAGAGCATTTGTCCCTTCGGTCAAGAACTTTTGTGGACGATTGATCTAGGTAGCAGCATACCCCAGGTACTTCTTTTTTGAAGGAGATGCTTCACGTTCTTTACCGATGTAACAAAAAATGCCTTTTTTTAGCTAGAGCTTACAAGTAAAACTAAAATAAATAAATAAACTGCAATAGTAAAATTTCAATATTTGAGGGTTAATCCATGTAAACTGTACCATGGATTACCCCGAAAAAAAACTGTACCATCGATTAACAGTTGTCATTCCTAAAGCAAATAATTCTATTAGACATGAGCAGACTGAAATATTTTTATCTTTTAATTCATATTTTTATAAATGTTTTACTGCAACTTTTCATGTCCTATTCACAAGTCAATATAAACAATTTAATCTTTAACAATTTTTTTGTGAGTGAATCTATAACAAGTTAAGTAAGGTGAGTGCATATCAAACCACTCTTGACATTATGTAAATGGGGTCATAATCACGTCTTGAGCCATGCAAAAAACTTGTGTACATATTATCTCGCTTAGCTTGATCCAGAACGTGGTTTTGAGGAAAATTAACAGCACACTACTTTGTTTTCATATTTTAGATTTCTTATATGCATATAATTTTCTGGCCTTGGAGATTTGATATAGTTTGAAGTTATTCAGCTATTTTTATTGGTGTATCCCTATTTTGATACATGTAAACTTTATGTGGAAGCCACTGACCAGATGCTTCATTTGAAAAAAAATGGATTCTGTTAATCCAGTTGATGATATCATGTCAACTTATTTTGCTCAGAATAGATTATTTGTTGGAGCACCTTGTCTTTATGTCTTAATATATACTTCCTCCGTCCGGAAATACTTGTCGGGGAAATGGATGTATCTAGATATATTTTAGTTCTAGATACATCCGTTTTCATTCATTTATCCCACAAGTATTTCCGAACGGAAGGAGTATAACACCTTGTTTAAAACTTGTATTTTCCTATTGTGGCTCTCAACGTGTGGAGCACGTGCTACTTACTAGTATGTATAACACAAAAGAAAAGCAACAATAACTTCTATCACTGGCACATGATAGTAATAGATCGATCAATTCTCGTTAAGCTATACTTACATGGTCCCATATGAGATCACCATATCGTAATATGGCTTTCTGAGTAATCATTTTATTTTCCAGTCGGCATCGTATCCGACCTTCTATTAGTACTTTAAGTAGGAGGGCCTGCATTGTCATGACCAGCGTGTGGCCCTCTAATCATAGGTGCCCATCCATTCTTGATGGTTTCCTGGCACAGAAGAATTAATCACCCAAGCTAAAATATCTACATGCTTAACCAGTGTAGCCCTATAAGCTAAAATATCTTGATGTTTTTTCGATCTTGGACATCAAAACTAATCCTCCAAGCAAGCTAAAATATCTAGAACCGCATATGGTCGACATCTCCATCACATACACTGTAGCTCAGCGTGATTTTCATAATGGACGAACATGGAAAATGCCGTGCGCTTTATGGATGATGCTTCTTTTGATTCAATCTGAACTATTATGAGTTGATCGATCGACCTACCCAGCCATCCACCCGTGAAATGAAATTAAAGACGAGTGGTGATCTGAATTTGACATGTCCCACATATGATCAAAATCACATGTGATCTGCCTCTATCTAGCTAGATCGATGGTAATGAGGAAGAGAAAAAAATTAGATTGCTCATATGCATGAATGCACGGTCAACTTAATTAATGGGAAACTTTACGGTGCATCATAATACACCAAATCACGTGTATTATATGGGCGATCTAACGGATTAGAATAACTGGGCCTTTTTTAGCCCAAGGGTATTTTCGACCTAAATTTTTTTATACCTTTAATCGGTCCAATTAAGTCCAGGGGTATTCTCGTCCGAATTTTTTCGATTAAATTAATTGCATTAATAAAACACTTCATTATAGAGGTCCAATCATCGTGCGTACTCTTTTAAAATTTGGTTTGAGCGGTTCGTCCTCTCTCCTCCTCTTGAGCTCTAACCTCGGCGCCCTCGATCGCCGCCAATCGCCTCCGGCGCCCTCGATCGCCGCCGATCGCCTCCGGCGCCCTCGATCACCGCCGATCGCACTCGCTGTGTCACTCCTTCCTTCTGCTCCTACTACCCCCTCCACCCTCCATCGGAAGTCACCCCGCTCGGGTCGCGGCGCCAGATCTTCCGACGAGCCTCCCCTCCTTCCCCGAGCGCATGCCACCTTCCCCGACCCGAGAGGCCACATCATCCTCATCGACGTGCATCAACTTTTTCACGCCGGATCTTCGCTGTAAGTGCCTAGCCATCTCAAATCTTTGCTGGTCCTTTATGCTTATAGTACCAATAGGGGTCGGATTTGATTAGGGTTTAGGATATGTCATGTGAGGTTTAGGGTTTATGGTTTCAGAAAGTTGTGACGAGATTTCTATTGAAAGGGAGTGTAAGTTGGATTTAGCTAGGACATGTTGATGTAGTTAGTTAGGGTTTATGGTTTCAGAAAGTTGTGACAAGATTTTTTTTCCAAAGGAAGTGTAAGTCAGATTTAGCTAGGACATATTAAAGCACTTAGTTAGGGTTGTGTGCCATGAGAATTTGTCAGCAGATTTGGATTCAAAGAAAGTTATTTTGGATTTAGTTAGGAGATGCTTTTGAATTGAGTTTCCAGATATTTTGGATTTAGTTAGGAGATAATTATTTTTGTATGGAGTTTGGAGATATTTTCGACTTAGTGACGAGATAATTTGGATTTAGTTAGGTGATAATTTTGGATTCAGTTAGGACACAATTTTGAATGGAGTTTGCAGATAATTGATCTATCAGGGTGGATCTATCAGGGGACTTGAAAGATTCGTGCACTTTGGATTTAGTTAGGAGATCATCAGTTACAAGAAGTACTATCAATTAAATATTTCTGGATTTAGTCAGGGAATATTTTATACTTACTTACAACTTTTGAAGGACTGAGTTTGGTACATGAATCCGATATGAAAAATTAAATCAATTATTGAAGAAGAGTATTGCATAATTATTATGTATGCTATCCATCTATAACATTGACTATCTGTTTTCGTTGGCAGCATAACGACATGGATGATAAAGGCAACGATAACAAAAACTTGGGGAATACAGGCAAGGATGACAAGGACATGGGTGATAGACGAAACAAAGGCAAAGGAATGAATGGTATGCGCACGGATGATAACGATAATGAGGATGCAGGCAAGGATGGCATAGACACATGCAAGGTAAAGGAATTGATATTAAAGGCATGGCTGGTTC
Organism: Triticum aestivum; assembly: GCF_018294505.1. NCBI lineage: Eukaryota > Viridiplantae > Streptophyta > Magnoliopsida > Poales > Poaceae > Triticum > Triticum aestivum. Next base: position 723,609,586 of record NC_057813.1, read on the forward strand.
AGATCTGAATGAGTGTATGGAATACATAGAGATTGTGAAGAGGACTTTCAGGACTGAGGAAGAAGCCTACATGTTCTACGTAGGGTATGCGAGAAAAAAAGGGTTTGGTGTTAGAAAGGATGATCTGAAGTACAGGGGTCCGGGTCCGAAACAAAATGCATACAGAAGGACATACAAGTGCTGCAAACAAGGATGGCAGGCCCTTAAGCACTTTAACAGAGCTGATAGAAAAAGAACACCGAGGGGTCTTTCTCGGTGTGGGTGTCCCGCTCTTTTTCAGGTTGAGCTACAAGATAGTAGTGGCCTCTGGTTCGTCAAGAATTTTGTGGACAAGCATAACCATCTGTTTGTCCCTGCTGACCTGACTCCCTACTTATCGGCTCATCGTAGAATGACTGACGCACAAAAGGCCGATGTCATCGAGTATGCTGTTGGTGGACTTCGAACACATCAGATTATGAATGTAATGGAGAAGAATGCCAGAGGTCCCGACAAGCTTGGATTTATAGATCGAGACCTATACAACCATGTTTCAATCCAGAAGAAGCTCAAGATAGAAGGCAGTGATGCTAGATATTTGCTCACCTATATGATTGCACAGAAAAAAGCAGACCCGCAATTCTTTTTCAAATACACAAAAGACAAAGAAGGCCATTTGAGGAACATATTCTGGGCTGATTCACAATCCCGGATTGACTATGTTGCCTTTGGTGGTGCCGTGGTGTTCGACAGTACATACCGGTCTAACAAGTACAGGCTTCCGTTTGTTCCATTTGTTGGTCTGAACCATCACCGCAGCACAGTTTTGTTTGGGGTCGGTCTAGTGTCAGACGAGACAGTTGCATCATACCAGTGGCTTCTTCATGTATTTTTGGAGGCAATGTCCCAGAGGGAACCCATTTCAGCAATCACCGATGGGGACGGTTCAATGGCTAAAGCAATAGCTACTGTCTGGACTGGAACAAATCATCGTTTGTGCACGTGGCATATCGAGGAGAATATGGTGATGCACCTCCGCAAGAAAAAGCTTGAGGAATTTAGGGAATTCATTTACCGTCGTTGGGATGTTGATGAGTTTGAGAAAAGATGGGAGGCTTATAAGGTTCGGTTCAAAATAAAACCAACGAGAAAGAGGTCGTCATGGGGTTAACAGGATGTACGAGCTGTGACACAAATGGGGTGCTACGTACACAAAGGGTAGATATTTCCTTGGCATGATGAGTAATCAGAGGAGTGAGTCTCTCGACTCAAGGCTTCATGTGCACCTGAACAGGAAGATGCAGCTTGTTGATTTGTTGCAGCATGTTGAGTACTATGTATCCATAATGCGTAAGAATGAAGCAGCATTAGATGCAGTAGCAACACATACAATATCTTTCACTAAGCTGAATGCACACCCTCTGGAGATTGCTACCTCTTATATTTATACAACTGTGATGTTTCCAAAGGTAAAGCGTCAGATTGTCGAAGGGACAAATTGGCAGGTCACGGACTGGGTAGCATGTGATGGTTTGGTCGTGTTTAGAGTTTTGCGCAAACCCCATATGATAAAGTCCCATATGGCAGGGATGCTACAGAGTTGCAAGGTAAGGAAGGTAAGGATGCTGAGGACTTGCATGCAAAAAATTTGGATGTTGAGGATCCCAATGACTTTCAAGGTAAGGATGCTGAGGACTTGCATGCAAAAAACTTGGATGCTGAGGATCCCAATGACTTGGAAGGTAAGGATGCTGAGGACTTGCATGCAAAAAACTTGGATATTGAGGAGCCCAATGACTTGGAAGGCAAGGATGGTGTGGACTTGCATGCCAAAAACCAGGATGCTAAGGATCCCAATGACTTGGAAGGTAAGGACAATGAGGAGTTGGATGCAAAAAAGTTGGATGCACAAGGCGTGGATGCTAAGCCTGTGGATTTTATATATCACGTGACTTGTCTGTTTACAGGAGCAAGACTGGATGATGTAGCATGTAAACGTAAAAAGTTGGAAAGTCAGGATTACCCATGCGCACATATATTCTGCGTTCTGGATCATCTAGGTGTACGCACATTTCCAAAAAAATGTCAAGAAAAGATGGACAATGCATGCCAAGCCAGCGTTCCCTTCTTCGAGGACTGCGAATACTCATGTATGGTCTGATCACATGAATAAGTGTCATCAACTACGCAACATGGCTAGTGACGCTTTATTCACAGCAGCAGCTAGCGATTCACAGTCAGAACAGGTGATGGAGCTCCTCCAGAGTATATTGGTTGATGGAGAAAAACTGATTTGGATGAAGGCCATAAATCATTTGTTCCTTTGCCGGCATACTTCTCTGCTGCTCACGAATGCTGCACTGATGACGTGGAAAATCCAATCAAAATAGTTCCGAAAGGGAGACCAACTACCGAAGAATTGAACAAGAGGATTAAATCAAGGCGCGAGCAGATGAGAGGAAAAAAAAGCAACGAAGTTAGTGCACATGTTTTATCTCATTGTTCATTTTCATACATGCTTACAATGTTAATATGTTCTCTCGTTTTCTTCAATTTACTCAGGAATAAATCAGGGAAATCAAAGTTCACAAGGAGGATGAAGCGAAAAGAGAAAGACCCAGAGACAGAAGAAGACACAGATTTAGATACAGAAGAAGAGGAAGATTCAAAAAAAAGCAACGAAGTTAGTGCACATGTTAATCTCATTGTTCATTTCCATACATGCTTACAGTGTTAATATGTTCTCCCGAAGAGTGTTCACATGTTTTTCTTCAATTTACGCAGGAAAAAATTGGGGAAATCAAATAGCACAAGGAGGAAGAAGCAAAAAGAAGAGATAGAGTCAGATACAGAAGAAGAGATAGAGGCAGATACAGAAGAAGAGACAGAGGCAGATATAGAAGAAGAGGAAGATTCAGGTACAGAAGAAGAGGAAGATTCAGGTACAGAAGAAGAGGAAGATTCAGATGCAGAAGAAGAGGGAGATTCAGATGCAGAAGAAGAGGGAGATTCAGTGCACCAATTGGACTCTAGCATCTTGTATGAATCAAGGTTAAGGCCGCTGATCCAGAACTGGAGCGAGGAGAAGGCAAAAAAGGTTGATAATATAATCCAGAATAATTATCTGGGAGTTGGAGAGGTAAAATGTCAACACATTGCCTGGATTATGTAACATGTATATTTTATAAATCATACTAACGACACTAAACTGGAGTATGTTGAGGACCTGATGAGGCCTTTCATTCCAGCACGAGATGGTACGCTGGCCAAACCGAAGACTGGCGGTCAGGTAAATGAGTTACATCAGGCACCCAATATATATTGTAACATTGTAACTAGTATGAAGTTATATGATTCTAACTGTTTCAAAGTCTCAGATTAAGGTACTCGTCGGACGTGTATTGACTGATTTGCAAGAAGTTGCCTCCCTCGTGCGGAAGGCTGGTGCACAACAAGTTGATAGGATGTGCACCCTTGAAAAGAAAATGGATGAGGTGCCTTAGGCGTACCCATACAAATGGCAAGCTCACAGAGGACCTCATCAAAGAATTTAACGTAAGCCTAGAATTATGAGATTAGTATATATAATTGGAAATTTACGTGTAGAAGATTTTTTCTAAATTAGTTTACTATGAAAACACCCCAGACTAACATGTATTTTTTAAAGACAAAACGCGACGGAATATTTCCAGGACTGGAGGACATACATCTTTCTGACCTCGGGGCACCTTCACTCCCAATGGAGGCCTCTGTTGAGAATGCTGAGCAGGCTTCTGACTAGGGGAAACAAAATGATGTCACGGAGGTCGCTGCTAAGCACCATTGTAAGCAGGGAATAAAAAATGATGACATGGAGCCCCCAATGAAGAACCTTGATGAAGAATTTGACGTACGCATGTTAACTTAATTATGAAACAATCATTGTCGTTTCAGAAATAACATGTGATCTTCCACGTATAGGATAAAGCATTTGAAAGAGCTGAAAGAAAAATCAAACAGGATCTCAGTGGTATTCATAAGCTTTTGAAAGTGGTGGATGATATCCAGGGTGCTCCTAGTTTGGATAAGCAAATGCATTCCAAAGCCACCACAAGCCTTGAAGAATTTCAGGTGATGCACACTTTACCTATAATTGAGGAAGAATCTGCTAAAGGCTAACATGCGGTTTATTTCTTATGACAGATTCCATTCAACATATGGAGTAAGCAACACTTTGTGAAGGCTACGGGATCGCGAGAGCCCGAAGAGCCCCGTGCCTTCGCAGATGATGACAGCCATGATGAATCCTTTTGAAAGCAGCAAGAAGTAAGTGTGGTTCAATCGACACCACCAAATCATGGGAGCAAAAATAAAAATGTGGTATTGCAATTATTTAAGAATGACGAGTATGCTTCGTACGATACTGAGAAAAAAAAAGGAAAAACAAGACTCCATTAGAGTCTACAAATGATTCCGAGGACCCGAACAATAAAAAGAGGAAAATCGGCTCTAGCAACTTAAAAAAGAGGTCAGAAGTTACTGAAACCCAGAGGGACCAGCTAGATGTGGTTCGACTGGATTTCGTGGCGTCACTGATCAACAGTACAAATCATGAAAAACAAATGGTCTTAGTTGATGACATTGTCGTGCTATCGAAGCATTCGCAATGCCTCACCCAAAAAGATGGATCTGAAGAAGCCGTATGGTTGGGTGATGAAGTAAGATATTTCGAAAATTAGTTTATGAAGTTTCATTTTTTTACAATACAATTAACTTGATTATTGTTGTAGGTGGTTGATGCTGCGATCCAGGTCATGCGTCATGATGACCCAATTGACACAAGGGACGACCAACTGGTTTACATTGAGAGGGTGGCCGGCATTGCTAAGCTCGAAATAGATGGTAGGATAGAGGAGTGCTACGAGGACGCTTTGGCAGGCATTCCTGGAACAACACAAGGCACCAGCTACCTGAAACATGATATGGTATTTTAACCTGACTTTGAACAGATTTTTTTATTACTATAAACATTGATCAAATTATCTGTGCAATCCAGGTTTTCCTACCTACGAACAGCCAAGGCGTCCACTGGTTACTTGTGGTCGTAAACCCCAGAAGGAAGGAGATTCAGGTTCTTGATTCACTTTTCCACTGTGTGGTACCCAAAGAAGTACATAACGTGGTGAGAATTTCAACATATTTAATTATAACAAAGGATTTGACATCGTATGTAAGTATTAGTCGTAGGCAACTTCTCATCCCATTGGGCTTGCAGGTACGTGGGATGAAAGCACATCTGAGAGCAGCGAGGCGAGTCAATGGGATAGAAAGCAATGCATGGGAAGACATTAACGTGACGCAATGGCCAGTACGGAACATTAATGTGCCAAAATCCGATGAAACGTCAGTCAAAAATATTAGCTTTTGTTTTTGTTTTAGATTGTTAATATGTGAAATGCTGATCTAACAACATAAAATGTTGCAGTTCTTGTTGTGCACTGTACATGCTGAAGAACATCGAATTATTTACGGGACTAAAATTGAGTAAGCAGTATGACGAAGTACGTAGAGTAACACCTAAAATTATGTCATTTTCTGAAGGTAAAGGAACGATACTAACATATCCTTGCATGCAGGTGTACATCGAGAAATTTAGAAAAGAGCTACCTGTTGTGCTTGTCGATTCACCTTACAACAAAATGAAATACAGTAATAGGTTCAAGCAGTACCATGCTAGGCTATCGGATGCAGCTGTGGTTGAAGACGACAAAGATGCAAGCAGTTAGTCCAGCAGTGTGGACTGTTCACTTGGCCATAAAGCGATAGAATAGGGTGTGGTTGGGTTTTAGTCCCGAAGAAGGTTTCCTAGCCGTGTTCTTAGTCCATTGCACATGAGTCAAGTTGTAAAACTTCAATAATATTGGTTACTGTATTTTGCTTGAAATAAATTTGGTCTGTACGGGATCTCGTAGAAATCTATATTTGCTTTTTACTACCATGTGACAGTAATGGTGCCTGGGGCAACCCTAGAAGAATAATGGATTATGATATGTCTATTATCATACAAGAGAAAAAGGTACGAGCATGAGGATAGCCTCACAACAGAAGTCAAAAATACTGCCTGATTCAACACGCAATCCCAGCTATGTCTCGTAGGCAGGCCGCAAAGCCAAAAAAATAGATCATAGGATAACAAGAGTAAAGCACGTACCATAGGGGGCCTCTGCAGGTGCTGCAACGCTGAATTGAAGCGATCACCTTTAGGAGCACAGTGGTGTGGCCATGGTACATCCATCATGCCTCAGGGAATCACATAGCATGTTCTGTCATAGCCTTGCAACGGAGGAAAAAATACTACTTGTACTAACCTTGTCAAGTGTGTGCATGTAACAAATGTTGGACATAACTAAACACGGAAGAATGAAATGCAACATATGGAAGAATGAAATGCTCATTCCTTTCTCTCTGCTTTTTGCAAGGACCATTACTCTCCCTTTAACAATGCTAAAACATCATAATAAGAATTTACAGCAATCTTGAAAAGGTGGATATCCCATGTGAATCTAATTTTTCATATAAAGCACATGCCAAATCCATTGATCCCAGTCCAGCAATTGGACAAGAAGAAGCGAGCATCATAAATATTGAGCAACATAAGCTATGAATTGTTTATAGTACATTCTAAAATTAATAGCTTATCATCTCTATTGATCTCCAAATCTCACCTATCAGCCAAATTGAAAGAATACATGTTGAATGCAACGATTCAACGTTCGTAGATCATGCAGTCGGGGCTGGACGAATGGGGCTGGCCGTCGAGGTCGGCGGCCGGCTTCATCTAGTCCCGCAGAACATGATCCATACCCAACCACCTTGCCATCGGATGAGGTGCATGGCCAGATCAAAGCTGTAGCCATGGCTGAGAAATGATATGTAGAGGATGCAAATTAACAACCAATTGGAGGACCCGCATGGAGGACTGGGAGATGGGATGGCGCTGACTATTCGCCGGCGGCCGCCGCGTCGAGGGCAGTGGGTCTTCTCTAGTGTTCGTTGAAAAGGTGGTGCGAGATCGCGAGGTAGTTGGGGTGGAGGAAGGGAGGGGCCGCGACGCGCGGCTAGATCCTGCCGGCGACGAGGGAGGGAGGGACCGCGACGCGCGGCTAGATTCTGCCGGCGACGAGGCAGGGAGGGGCCGCGACGAGCGGCTAGATCCTGCCGGCGAGGATTTAAACCCTAGCGGCGGCGAGGAATAAACCCTAGCGAACGGGATAAAAATCGAACCGAAAAAAGCCCTGAAATTCGTACCGAGAATACCCTCGAAATATTTGGGAGGGAAAATCAGATCAGCTCCAAATATTTTTTCTCCCGATAATGCCCCTCGGGGTCTGATATAACAGACGTGACATCAGCGTATTGCATCGGATCTGGACCGTCGAATTCGCTCCGACGGACGGTCCATATCGTCCGGATACACTGTAAAATGACTCTAATTAATTGGGAGGATCTGAAGGAAGCACATTATGTAGTCTCAACTGGGTAGATTGAATGAGAGGACCCCATTTCGAGTTCATTTGGGTATAAGGCATGCAACATTTAGTTTACTATTGTGCCTTTACATGCATCTTCTCATGTTCAATGATTCAGGCAGTTCCTATGCAATATACATGTATGAAATGCTTGGGGGTCTCGTTGAAAACTAAATTGAGATGCGTGGGATATTTTCAAGTGACGTGACTCGGCTTGAATGGGATTGGAAGGGCATGCATTTACACTTCGACATTTGTTCTCCTTTCGCATCAGTTCGACGCATGCATCAATGGGCATAATTTAATTATCAGACAACAGACTTAACAAATGACGTGCATTGAAGTGTTTTTTTAGTGAAGTGCACTGTAGGTCCTTAAACTATTTCAGGGGTGTCACATAGGTCCTCGAACTATGAAAATCGTCATTTAGATCCTCGAAGTATAGTAAGTGTGTCATCCAGGTCCAAAATCTCACTAACCCCCTCTAAATGGCCAGCTGGCATGGTGAACAGTGCGAAAAATAAAAAAAATATGAACAAAAAAATCTGAAAATCTTTGGCATCAAAGATACCCCTGATGCGTGAATAGTAAAATTTTCATTAATTCAAAAATATGTTCGTGAATATCGGAAAAATATTCGCGACTTTAAAAAAGTTCACAAACAATAAATTTGAAAATATGTTCGCGAACCACAAATATTGTTCGTCGGTATGGAAAAAAATGTTCGCGAACCACAAAAATTCGTGACTTTAAAAAATGTTAGTGAACTTTTTATTAAAGTCGCAATTATTTTTTCCGAATTCATCATTCGCGAACATTTTATTAAAGTCACAAATATTTTTTCCAAATTCATCGTTCGCGAATTTTTTTAAAGTCATGAATATTTTTTCCAATTCATCGTTCACGAACTTTTTTTAAACTTGCGAATATTTTTTTAAAGTCGCGAATATTTTTCCCAAATTCATAGTTCGCGAACATTTTTTTAAAGTCATGAATATTTTTTCCAAATTCATCGTTCGCGAACTTTTTTTAAACTCGCGAATATTTTTTTAAAGTCGCGAATACTTTTTTAAAGTCGCGAATATTATTTTCCAAATTCATCGTTCGCGAACATTTTATTAAAGTCACAAATCTTTTTCCAAATTCATCTTTCGCGAACTTTTTTTGAATTAATGACATTTTTACTGTTCACCCGCCAGGGTCTCTTCGATGACAGAGGATCTCAGATTTTTGATATTTTTTTATATTTATTCTTTGTTGTGTACTGTTCATCACGCACAGGAATTCAGGACTGTTTACCGCGCACCGTTACGGTTACTGGTTACGTGCCAGCTGGCCAGTTAGAGCCTGTCAGCGAGATTTTGAACCTGAATGACACACTTACAGCACTTTGAGGACTTGGATGACGATTTTCATAGTTCGAGGACCTACGTGACATCCCTGGAATAGTTCAAGGACCTACAGTGCACTTCACTCTTTTTTTTCACCATAGCATTCGAATTGCAAAGCTATTGTCAGATACATAGAGCAATGGTAGAAAGTATATTTTGTGGGCACAGAAGGAATAAAAATGAATAACACGAAAGAAAAAAAAAACGGAGACACAATGTTAAACCCAGCCCACAATTTCAACAGAAACTGAGCCCACTGTTAACAACTTTTTTTGGGACAATATTACATGTTTTTTAGATATTTTTGAGAACTCTACCATCACATCAAAAGATAATAGAATTTACATGAACACATGTATATACACACACATACATATGTGTACAATATAATTTGTTCGATCTTCAAAAGCTCATTCAAAGAAGACATTTCTTACAATAATAATTAAAATTTAGAAGGTTCACGTATATACATTATAGCTACATATATGACCCATAATACTTTAATTACTCCCCATATATCAAAATACAAGACATTTTTTGATACACTGGGTGTATCAAAAAACGTCTTATATTTTGATACAAAGGGTGTAATATTTTAGTACTATTTGTATGCGACTAGTATCTAAACTAAGTAAATTATAGTCGTTAAGTTTATAATATGACAAAACAAAATTTTAAAGGTATAAATATTTAGTACAAAAATATCTTTAAATTTTTTGTATTAAATAAAAATATTATTAAAAGCTGTACCAAGAGGGTAAGGGAGCGGTGCTTTGGTAACAAATTGAATCAGAAACGAAAGATGTGCGTGGGAGAGACGAGTGACGTAGGAAACTTGACCGAACGGACATGGAAAAAGGGTCACGCCGAGCGAGAGTGGGAGAATTGTGAAGATGGAGATAGAGGGAGAGAGTCAAAAAGGTCGATATAATCATGCATGACCTCACTTAAGATGATAAATGACATTAATTGAGCGATAAAATATTTGGTTAAGGATATGAATGCCTTGTTTATTTGAAGTCTTTTTTAATTGTTTAATTGGTTGTTTCTGTTTGATTTAATTCATTAAAATTCCTATAGTTATTACTTTTAATCCCTCGGCCCAAATTCATCCCAATGATCATGCCATGTGGTTAAGACCTAATTTTTTTTATTACAATTTATTTTGGCTAGAAATAACTAAACCCATTATCTTTTCCAAAACCCTAAAATAGATATCTCAATTAAAAGTATTTATTTTTCAAAAACAAAAATAAATTAAAAATCATTTCTAAGGTCTATTATATGTAAGACTTTTATTCCATTCAAAAATATTACTTGAAAATTTATTTAAGTATTTTATTTAAATTCTTTTTGAAAAGGCTAGAAATGGATTTTAAATTGGTAAAAGTACTTGTGTTGTTTCCAAATTTTACCCAATCCTCTTTGGACAATTTTGATCATCCCATAAACTTTTCACCACATGGTCCTATGTATAATCTTGTACAAACAAGCATCAAACACATTCTGGTCATGTCTAGGGTTCTAATTCATGCTATATCCAAACTTTTGCTGGAATCCCCATAAAATTATCATAGTATCAATTTCCCTCTTTACCCAAACCATTTTTCACTGACTAGAGATTGGTGGAGCGAGAGTGAAATCACACCAAACACCTTGCTGGAACTAGGTTGTGTTCTGATAAGATGTTTGTAAATGATAAGCTTTGAGTGATCAAGGACATGAATATGCCATACACTACTAGGAAAAGGCATGCTAGTAGCACACCAGTTTTGCCTACTAATGGCGCACTACTGGTGCGCCACTAGCATCACGCCATTAGAATTAAATTCTAATGGCGCACGACTGGTGCGCCATTAGTATCTGGTGTTCTAGTGACGATGCACCAAGCAGTGCACTATTAGAATTGTCTACGGTGCGCCATTAGAATTCCTCCCAGCGGGCCATATGTACCCATGTGCTTTGGCTTTCTAATGGCGCACCAGTGGATAATGCGCCATTAGTGTGATTATTACAGTGCGCCATTAGTGTCTTGTGTGGTGCGCCATTAGTATTAATATTAGTTTTTTTCTTCTGATTTTTTCACAGGTTATAAAATATATTATTTTAGAGAATATAGACAACACCACACAGCAACAGCAGATTCATCGAATACAATAGAAGGTAAGTCTCCGAATACAATTCATCATATTAGTCTCCGAATACAAAAGACCGAACGAAGATAGAACATTAGAAGTCTCGGAGACCGCGAGTAGCGAGTTTGTCTTCACATTACAAGTCGATATCGATCATCTAAACTACCATCACATAGAAGAGAGCTGTGGTCATCACGATGAGCATCATCGCGATGAAACTGGTCTTCACCCGGTTCCTCCAACGCTCCCTCCTCTCTCCCGCTAGATAGCGGGCGTATCTAGATTCCGCCTCCGCCCTAGTGATGTACCCTTTGTAACTGTTACCGCTGAAACGGTGAACCTGTCTCCGACACTCCTCCAGTCGTCGTAGACTCCGGGAACCTTACCCTTGTACACGACATACGACAGCATCTCTATGCACAAGCCAGACAACAGACAATACATAAGCAATATATAAGTATGCAACAAAAGGATCGGAAGAGAAAAGCAAGACATTAATAGCACTATTCATGGTCCTACTAATAAATAGCATATATTACATCTAAGTTGAACGACTGTCCAAACCAAAGAGACATACAAGTTCATTAAAGTTTAATTACAACATGAGCTAATCGATGTTTCAGAACTACAAATAGCATCACTACTTTCGACTCGACTCATGGGACCGGAGCGTGGATGAAGCCGCCATCTTTCGTGATGGTCATGAAGTCGCGGGCGTTGTCAACCTGCATTTGAAGTGTTGTGTCTATCTCACTGTTGGACGGTTGCTCTCTGAGGTAGAACTGTCCCGAGGTACGAAGGACATCTTGATGGATGATTTCTGCAAACTCCGACTAGATGCGAAAGAATTCTTGTCGGAGCGTCCTGGATTGCCGCCAAGCTTGCGGCCCAATCTTTGACATTATTTGGTAGCAGAAGGTGATTATGGTCCTGTACGATCGCCCTCATGTGATGGAGGGCGTAGTAGGCATCCTTCTGACCGCCAGGCGGCTGCTTGACGCAGGGGAATGTCGTATTGTGGGTGAACGCGTGCCTGCCGTACCTACGAACTGGCATCTTAAAGGTGCCTCCAGATGTGGCGTAGCCGGGGAGAGCATCATCAAGAACTTTCTTGAAATTTGTGTAGTCTATCTTGGAGTCACGGTCCGGGTCGAAATACGTGGCCGTGGAATATTTTGGGCTTAAGAGGATGAGTGTGCAATGTGTGTCACTGCACAGAACACGGAATGTTAGAAAAAAGAACGATCGAAATCTAAGAAATCATATGTTACGGGGCGGTGAGGGGATGACTTACTCGGGAAAGTAAGGCACGAGGAAGTTATCCTTATCTGGGTTTGCCAGAATGATGCCTTCGAGGTGTGAACTTGCGACTTGCCAGTCCCCAGCGCTGCCCAATATCTTGGCACGCATGTGGAAGGGGTCGACTATCACGATGTCCGCGGTCTTGTCTCGAATGATCCGCATCTCCATACTCAGCGAAAACAGCCGAACGATGGTGTAGTGCAGCGGATGAAGATTAAACATAGCAAAGATGTCATCAAACCGCAGGACGATCGTACCCCCGATGGCACCATCCACAAATCCCTTGCCCTTTGGCACCTTGGCCATGAAAACCGGGTATGCCACATCTTTCTGGGAGAGACGCCGCTTCTCCAAAGATAGAACGCTGTCATGCAAACTCCGCATAGCACCGGTTGCAGCATTGAGCATATTTGTCGGTAGCATCGCCCTACCCGCCACATGCACCCTCCTCGAGATATCGTGAGGTGAAGGTGGCCCGTCCTGAGCACGGATCGTACTCGGTGCCGGTTGGCTCGCACCGGCGCCCTTGGTAGTCTTTCGTTTCCATCCCTTCTTCTTGATCTGCTGTAATGGGACCGAGTTTTGCTCACAGACCGCCTTCTTGAGCGTGTTGGGGCTGATAATGTTTCGCACCTCAGCTATCTGAGGCTCGATGAAGGCGGGAGCTAGAGGCGTCTCCTAAGAACTGAACGCTAGACGGCGCCTGTTGCAATTGGATTTCTCCGCCGTACCAGCTAGATCGCGGTCATCTTGGTTGGGTTCTTGAGAAGGAGGCCCGCCGAACTCGTCACCGTACCCATGTTCGGCAAAGTACTTATCGACGTTGGTAAATGTACCATTGTCGTTGTCGTCGTCGTCCGAATCCTGTGCCATATGCATGTCCGGATCCTGTGCCATAGGGATGTCCGGCATGTCCAGTAGCATTGCGGCATTCTTGCCATGGCGCGGCGCCGGCACGACTGGCGGTCTTGTCTGTGGGGTGGTGTCCCCCGCCCCCAAACGAATCTGGCTCTTCGACCAAAGCAGGGGCCAGCTTAGGCAGGCGCTGAGGGTCATCAGATCTTCTTCGTCGGCCCCGACGGGTTTAATCGAAGGTAACAACTCATCGCAGCCTGGCGGCACCCGAACCAGTTGAACCCTATACATGGTGGGTGGCATCGGTTTACCGTGGAACACGGGGTTGCCCGGTTGAACGATATTGCCCTTGGTGACATCGACCAACTCGTCGTTCACGAAGTGCAGGAGAGTGAACGGAACGTCGGCGGCGCCCTGCAAACACGTGTAGGGCGTCAGGGATGCCTAGTCAAAGGCAAAAGGAGATGAAGTCCTCGGCCGAGAGGCTTAATTATTTACCATGATGATGGCGTCGAGCTCGGCTAATGTCGAGGCACCGCCAACTGCGGGCGTGCAACTGACGAAGGGGCCGCTTGCTGGTGAGGTGCCGGCCGGCGTACACCCGGGTGCATTAAGCTCCAATGCCCGTGCCGGCGCCGGAGACACCAATACCGCCGCCGCCGATGACACCAATGGCACCGCCGGAGACACCAATGGCGCCGCATGCGCGTTGTGCGAGTTGCTGGCCGTGAAGATGGGAATCGGGGGCGGCCCCTGTTGGCCACCCACAATCCACGTCGTCAGCCCATGAATCAAGGTAGGCATAATGCCGGTGAGCGTTGTCCCCAGTTGTACTTGCACTTGCTCTTGGATAATCTCCGGAATCCGCGCCACTTGTGCCTTGAGTTCTTCAACCTCGCGCAACTGGCTTTCCGAGCTGGTCTTTTTCTCCTTTCGCCCACCAGCGGTATAGTATGACGACCATTTTGTGGACAAGCCTTTGCCGGCCACACGACCTGCTGACGTCGGCTTACTGAGCTTATCCTTGTTTTTCATTATGTTCAATGCCCTATTTAGAGTGTTGTCCCAAGCAGGGGTGCTCTGAGACGACCCCGCGCTACTGCTTTCAGTCTCCTTCACCAGAACAAGCTTAAGCGCCCTGGTCTTCGGATCCGTGGTAAGCTCCTTTGTTATCGGGTCCTCATTGTATCGGGCCCTGACAAAGTTCCTGGTCTGCTTGTCACCGCTATATTTCTCGAAGCGGGGCGGTAGGCCTTGCTCGGCACGCTCCGCGTCCTCCTTGTCCCATATAGGCTCCGCCACTCTGTTACCGCCGGAACCGAGTTTGTGTTCCCCTAAGTTCAACTCCCACATTTCTTTCCCCCACTAACTTGATTTGGAGGTTGCATTGCTCTCGCACTTGATCTTGAACTCCTTGTAGTCATATTCGCTGATCGAAGGATTTTTCGCCTTGATCTTCTCATAACTACCACCTTTATCAATCATTCTCTTCACCGCGCTTTTCCAAGTAGACAGGGCCATGCTCATCCTCATGAGGGCGGCACTGTTCACTTTATTCCCTGAGAGGCATGTGTTTTCAAATTCGGCGGGGAACTTGTATCATTCGTGCAGCTTCGTGAAGAGGAGGTTGCGCAAATTCCCTGGGTCCTTATGCCTAAGGTTCTCGGTGTTGATCGAGACGGTGCTCCGGAGAATGCACCCGAGCTGAACCGAGTACCCCTTGACTATATGTTTGGGCTCCGTTGGATGCCCGTCGGAGTCCACTTGAGTAAATTCCTCGTTGAGGGTGCGGAGTGCATTCGGGCGCCGGTCCTTCCTTTGCTTCTTCGATTGGCTGCCATCTGTGCATGCGCCGCCATAATCGGTGGTGGCATCCTCGGCGGCACCATCAGTGGTGTCATCCCCGACGCCACTAGGGGTTGTGTAGTCAGGATCGGTGTCTTCCGCGGCGTCCTCATAGCGGTGAGGTTGTTCCTCCATCTCCTGGGACAGCTCCCAGAATTGCTTGCCACCCGAACCGCCGGCCTCATCGTTGTTGGCCATGTTTCGCTCTAAATAGGAAAAAAGTTTGGTCAAAAAGTTGGTTATTGATGCTAAGTTAAGTTTTCATCATTTAGGGTTTATCGATGCCGAGGCACCCTAGGTTGGGCCTAATCACTTGGCACTAATCACTTGGCTCTATTGCCACCTATGTTGGGTTTATCATCTAGGGTTTATCGATGCTAAGTAGAATTCCAAGTTGGGCCTAAACACTTGGCTCTATTGCCACCTATGGTTTAATGCAGCAAGAATGGCAGGGTTGTTGATCGTACTTAACTAAGTACTAAGATACCCCAGCCCATGCATTAGTCGCAAGTACCCCATATGTCCTATTTTTAGCAAAGTCATGCTAAAATTCACGGAAAATTTCAGCATGACCTTTGCTGAAAATAGGACATATGGAGTACCCGAATTTGCCGGAACGGAAGTTAATCGACATTCCGGCAAACTCAAGGGCCTCTCGGGGTACCTGCAAAATCATTATCCCCGCGTAATGAAGTCGCCAATGGGTCATTTCAGAAGATCACAAGTAGCATCATCACAAGTACAACATCATCACAAGTACAGCAGCAGCAGCACTGAATACAGGCATAACAGCAGCAACAGCAGGTTTATTCTTCTTCTTCATAAACATTAATTGGTGTAGGTGACTCTATCTTCCCTCTAATGACTCACTCAACTTAACAGGACAACCCACAAGCATTGTTTTGATTCCAACAGCTGCTGTGAAATACATCCAGCAAAGGTGCTCTAAAATCAGAAATACTACCCCCCAAGTCTTTAGCTCAATTCTGAAAATACATGGTCTTCTAGTTACAATACTACCCCCAACAGTCAAAATTTCAAACCACACACTTACTTTCAACTATAAACAAAACTGACTTGCTGTTAATGAACAGTGGCTAAAGATATATAAAACTCCATTGCAAATGTGCCATGTCAATAAAACAACTCATGGAAGTAAACTACTAGCAGGCTCAAAAGTCAAGAAACTCTCTAGAACATCTCAGCATGCACAGTAATAAGAATGATGTAAACATTTGGCTTAGTTATAAGCATAGTATACTTCTTATAAACTGAAAGTGGAACTACTCACAATGAAGAAGTATTAGCAGATAGTTTGTCAACTCATGAAATAATATTTTTTTCAGCCCAAAATGGATGCTATTTTATAACATTGCATAGCATTAGTCAGACAGAGCTGAGCCTTTCACCACTATATAATATTGCCATATAAAATTACAAATTTATGTAACCTGAATTTTTTTGTATGAAACCTAGTCAATGTGACAATATATAAACTACTGATCTACTAGTTATCAAGTTGAGAAATTGACCGCATATAAGCAAAAGCAATATCCTACTGATCCTACTTAACTAACTACTGATCTACTGATCTATAAGATCAGTGTAGTTAGTGCAATGAAATGGAATTATCCTTTGGCTATTTGGACTGTTGAGTGTGTCAAATTCATCACAAGTATTTAAACACTTATGAACCTAGAACACTTATGAACCCTAGAACACTTGTTGTTGAAAACTGAACAACAGCAAAAACAGTTGAAGAGAGGCTCATGTAGGAGGGCGTAGGAGGGCACCGGCGTCGAGGAGGCGGCGGGCGGTGGCGCGTCGAGGAGGAGGAGGCGCGTCGAGGAGGAGGCGGCGCGTTGAGGAGGAGGCGGCGTCTCGACGGACGTGCAGGCGCGGCGGACGGAGGGGACGGAGAGGGAAGCGCTCGCGGGGGAGGCGGGGCTCGGAGGGAGGCGGCGCTCGAGGGGGAGGAAGGGTAGAGGGAGGCGGCGGGGGCGCGTGGGCGGCTGCGGCGGACGGACGCGGCGGACGGCAGGGGCGCGTGGGCGGCTGCGGCGGCGGCGTACGGTTGGGGTCGATCGAGGGGAATCTGGCGAGGGAGGAGGGAGGCCACAATGCGAGGGCAGTAGATGGATGGGGGGAAGAGTTCTAATGGCGCACCGCCCGCTAGTGCGCCATAAGTACGACTATTCTAATGGCGCACCACCCCTCGGTGCGCCATTAGAATTTTGTTTTAATCTAGCCCGACAGGTCAGGTTATATTCCACATAACCCGCAATCCATCACAACCCGCCACTAGCCCGATTGGTCAGCACGCAGCACACACACCAAGAGGTCCTGGGTTCAATTCCTAGGCTTCCCATTTTTTGTATTTATGCATTTGAAATGTTGTTTGATATTTATTTGTGTTTAAATATGTTCAAACTTGTCTAAATCATAACAGTAATAGTTTTTTATAAAAATAGTAATAATTTTTTAAAAAATATCATCAAATTTGTTATTTGAAATTTTTTATGAATATGAAAAAATATCATCAAATTTATTATTTCAAAATATCATCAAATTTGTTATTTGAAGATTTTTATGAATACGAAAAAATATCATCAAATTTATTATTTCAAAATATCATCAAATTTGTTATTTGAAAATATAATCAAATTTGTTTTTTTAGCAATTTTAGTTGCATTCATTTGTGCCAGTGGAGCTGGCCGGGGAGGGTGCGGGTGGTCGTCAGCGGCGGTGGAGTGGGGGAGGGTGCGGGCCGGTGGTCGGCGGCGGCGGCCGGTGGAGCGGGGGAGGGTGCGGTTGTAAGAGCATATTTATCCCTTAAGTATTTTGGTGATTGATGACAATGCTTTTGCGGACTAATCATGTGCCTTTAGTTTCTCATACGCTTCATCTCTAGGCACGAGACGATTCGGTGCCCCTCGAAGACTATTGAAGACGGCGTTGTTCTACGTTTCTCTCTGGTGGATTTGAGTCGTAGGAGAGCCGTACTATTAAGAGGGGGTCCGCGTCAGAAAGGTTCGGGTGGAATCAAGACGTACACATGCCCTTCCTTTCCCTTGCTCTTTGGAGCATCTCTCCGTTATCCTAGTTGTGCTTAATCTGACGGCTACTGCTGTACTTGCGGTAGTACTGCTCTATGGAGTGATAGTACCGTAAGCACCTGCGGTAGTACCGCTGGGGGTCACGGTAGTACCGCTCCTCTAGAGCCTTAGTACCGTGGCTCCCAGGCCTAGTGCCGCTCCGGTACGGTAGTAGGGGCGGATGTAATTTTTTACATCCGCGCCCCCACGGTAGTACCACACGTCCTGCGCGGTAGTACCGCGGGAGGCCACGGTAGTACCGCTCCCCCGGAGTCATAGTACCGTGGCCCTCATACCTAGTACCGCTGCGTCACGGTAGTAGGAGCGGATGTAATTTTTACATCCACGCCTCCACGGTAGTACCGCACCTCGTGCGCGGTAGTACCGCGTTGGATTTTTTTGCACTGTTTCATTTTCAGCAGAAGTAGGCACGAATGTAATTTATTTCATCCGCGCTCTTCGTAGGCATTGACTTTCCTGCCTTGCGGTAGTACCGCAAGGGAGAGCGGTAGTACCGCGCAAGCGGTAGTACTGCACCCTGTCAGGCAAGTCCCGACCTCTGCTGCTGCCGCAGAAGTACCGTGGTCCTCCACGGTAGTACCGTGTGGCCTTGCGGTAGTACCGTGCCCCTGGAGCGGTAGTACCGCATGTCGCAGGCTGAACATGTGGATAACGGTTGGATCTTTTCTTTTACTATAAAAGGGGCGTCTCCTACCTCTAGTTGACTACCTCTTCCATCTCCAAGCTCCATTGTTGCTCCAAGCTCCATTTTGGCCCGATCTCTCTGCCTAGCCAATCAAACTTGTTGATTTGCTCGGGATTGGGTGACAAGGGCCCGATCTACACTTCCACCAAGAGATATTCGATTCCCCCACTAATCCCTAGCGGATCTTGTTACTCTTGGGTGTTTGAGCACCCTAGACGGTTGAGGTCACCTCGAAGCCATACTCCATTGTGGTGAAGCTTCGTGGTGGTGTTGGGAGCCTCCAAGTATTGTGGATATTGCCCCAACCTTGTTTGCAAAGGTTCGGTCGCCGCCTTGAAGGGCACCAATAGTGGAATCACGGCATCTCACATTGTGTGAGGGCGTGAGGAGATTACGGTGGCCCTAGTGGCTTCTTGAGGAGCATTGTGCCTCCACACTGCTCTAACGGAGACGTACTTCCCTTTAAAAGGAAGGAACTTCAGTAACACATCCTCGTCTTCACCGGCTCCACTCTTGGTTATTTCGTGCCTTTACTTTCGCAAGCTTACTTGTGTTGTATCTATTGCTTGCTTGTGTGCTAGTTGTCATTGCATCATATAGGTTGTCCACCTAGTTGCATATCTAGACAACCTATTTTGTTGCAAGGTTTAAATTGCTAAAGAAAAGCTTAAAAACTGTTAGTTGCCTATTCACCCCCCTCTAGTCAACCATATCGATCCTTTCAATTGATATCAGAGCTTCGTCTCTTTATTAAGGACTTTGCCGTCCAAAGAGTATGGTTGACACCAACGACGGTGCGGAGGAGCACTCCGGTGTGAATCCTATCTCGTCTACGGCCGATGGGGGAACCTCGGTCTCACATGAGGAATTCAATGTGGCTTTAGACACATTGAAAACCTCCATGACGACCGAGGTTAAAAGCATGTTTTCTGAATTCCTAGAAGGACTTAAACTATCCACCTCACCTATGAAAGTGGGTGATCCCACTAACAAGGTGACGGATGCCACCTCCGACAAGGGGGAAGCTAATAGTGAAAAGGTCCTTCTACTAGTGGTAGAAATGGCTCTGGCATCTTTGCCCATGTGGAACCTCCTACTTATGGTGGACCGATTCCCACTACTCATTTAAATCATGCCGGTCCTCCTCCTAAGATTGTGAAAAATGAGGATTTTGATGCTTGGGTGTATTGTTTCAAGCGTCATTTAAAACATGTGAATACTAATCTTTGGAGACTTATAGAAGGAGGTTTCTATCCGCATGACCCAAGCAACTTCACCCCTCGAGAAGCCGTGGATAATCAATTCAATGAGAGTGCTCTCTTCATCATCGAAGATGCAATCCTTCCCGAAGATCTCCCTCATCTTCGACCTCATGCCATGGCTAAAGACGCATGGAAATGTGTTGTGTCTCTATATCGAGGAAGTGCTAGCATTCAACGCTCCAACTATGAGTGGTGCAAGATGAAGCCGATGAGTTTGCAATGAAAGAAGATGAAGAACCTCGTGAGCTCTTTCAAAGAGTGACCAACTCGCGGTCGCACTCCGAAATCATGGGAGCAAGGACACGGATGACAATTGGATCAAGCGCAGGTTCCTCAAGGCCATGATGCCCTACAACAAGGCCATGTCCTCTGTCATTCGTCAAAGACCGGACTTCCACTCCATGACCTCAAGTGAAGTGTTGGATGAGTTCGTTGCAATGAGCATCTTGGACAAGACTGCCGACAATGCGGTGCTCCATTCTCAAAGGGCAAAGAAGCCCAACCTTGCCTTGAAGGCCAAGGTCAATGTGGAAGAAGAGGAAGAAGAAGAAGATGAGGAGAGCAACCCCGAAGACACAAAATATGATTATCATGAGCACATGGCTCTTGCCTCAAGACAATTCTGGAGTAAGAAGAATAAAAGACCCAACTTCAACAGGAACAACTCAAGTGGCCTCAAGGGCAAGCAACGAGTTAGAACTTGTTTCAACTGTGGCAATGTGAGCCATTTCGTTGCGGATTGTCCTTACGAGAAGCGGGAAGACAATGGTGGCAAGTTCATCTGAAAAGACAAGGCCAAGTCCTTCTCCAACAAGAACAACTTCACCAAGAAGACTCCTTCTCGCGGGTTGGTGGTTCAAGAAGAATACCGTGAGGATGACGATGATGATGAGTATAGTGAAGCAATGGCCATGGCATCCGTTGCCATTGCCACAACTCCCCGGGTGTCTCTTTTCGATTCACCCAACGAGAACATCACCGCCAAGTGCCCCATGGCTAAGGCCACCAACAAGGTAACCCCCAACATCAAAACCACCATTATTCCTAATCCTTCTTCAACGGTTGGCTTTGATGATGGTAAGGGGTCTAATGAGGAGGTAAATGAATTTGAGTCCTTCATGAGTAAGCTCAAGGGCAAATCCAAGAAGCACTTCGTTGCTCTCTTGGAACAACTTGGTGAAGTCAATGACATGATCGAGGCTCACGAAGTAACCATCTCTAAGATGGAAGGTCATAGTCGTGACTATGCCGATGAGATATCGGATCTCCCTAATGCTCTTGAGGAAGAGCGTGGGCATCGTTTGGCTCTTGAGGAGTCGCACAACAATGACCATGCCAAATTAAAGAAAGATCTTGATCATGCTCTTGTTATGTCTCACGTTCTAACTTCCGAGAAGGCTAAGCTTGGGGTTGATCATGCTAGACTCATGGAGGAGTTTGATGTACTTGACAAGGCCCATAAGGTCTTGAAAGGTGCTCATGCAAACCTCAAGGAGTCTCATGCTCAACTCCAAGTTAAGCTAACCAAGGAAAAGGCCACATTTCCTCACATGGTCTTAATTGATAATGCAAATGCTACTAACCCGTGTTGTGAGCATGTGCATCTTGTGGAGGAGAATGCCATGTTGAAGGAACAACTCGAGAAAGGTCTTGTGTCATGCATACAAGGTGAGAAGAACCTAAATGACCTTTTGAGCAATCAAAAGGAAGTTGTGGGCAAGGAGGGAGTTGGGTTCTCACCCAAGTCCAAGAACAAGGAGAAGAACAAGGAGAAGAATAACAAGACCAAACGACCTCCCCCGCTCAAGAAAACTTTTGTGAAGGAGGGAGAGGGTGCTCCTAAGGAGAAGAAGAACAATGCGAAGAGTGGTGATGCCAAAGAGCGCAAAGCCATCTCTCCCAACAAAGCCGGCGACTTTAACCCCTCTTATGTGTTGTGCCGTGCTAGTGATGGGCATGTTTATGCTAAATTTGTTGGTTATTTTTATGAGTACATTGAATGTTCTATTTGGGTTCCTAAGACCCTTGTTACTAACATCAAAGGACCCATTACTAAATGGGTACCTAAAACCAAGCATTGATCTCTTGTAGGTGTTTGCTTCCGGTAGGGGATCATGGTTGCTCGATAGTGGTTAACAAATCATATGACCGGGAGCAAGGACTTGGTGGTGGACGTGCAAAAGATCCCATCTATGCCCACCAATGTCGAGTGGGGTGATGCCTCACATTCTAAGGTATTGGGTCTTGGCAAGGTTGTCATTTCTCATGATCTAACGATCGAGAAAGTCATGCTTGTTGAGTCCCTTGCGTTCAATTTACTTTCCGTTTGTCAACTTGCACTCATGGGTTTTGCCACCTTCTTTGATATTGATACCGTGGCCCTCTTGTGGAGCAAGACTCTTAACGTAGCCTTTTGTGGGCATGTCGAGAACGGTCTCTATGTGATTAACTTTTCTGAGCAACCCACTAAGACCGCGACATGCCTAATGGCTAAAGTTGATGTGGGATGGCTTTGGCATCGCCGTTTAGCCCATGTCAATATGAGATCTTTGCAAAGTCTTCTCAAGGGGGACCATGTCTGTGGACTAACAAATGTTAGTTTTGCCAAAGATCGTGCTTGCAGTGCTTGTATCAAAGGAAAGCTTCATGAGACAGCTCACCCTCCCACGACTATCATCTACTCGAAGAGACCCTTGGAGCTCCTACACATGGACCTCTTTGGGCCTCCATCCTTTGATAGTCTTGGGGGTAGAAAGTATTGCTTGGTGATTGTGGATGATTATTCAAGATACACTTGGGTATACTTCTTCAAGAGGAAGAGTGAGACTCAACAAACCGTCGTCGACTTTGCAAATGAAGCTCAACGTCAACATAATGCAAAGATCTTGACAATAAGAAGTGACAACGGCACCGAGTTCAAGAACTACACCTTGGATGAGTTTCTTAGTGATGAGGGGATCAAGCATCAATATTCTGCACCATATACCCCTCAACAAAATGGTGTTGCGGAAAGGAAGAACCGGACATTGATGGATGCTGCAAGGACCATGATGGCGGAGTTCAAGTCTCCATACAACTTTTGGGCCGAAGCCACCAACACCGCACGTCATGCATCCAATCGGCTCTATCTTCGCAAAGGCTTGAACAAGACTCCTTATGAGATACTCACCGGAAACAAGCCCAATCTCAAGTACTTTCGGGTATTCGGGTGTAAGTATTTCATTCTCAAGAAAGGTGTTCTTTTGTCTAAATTTGAGGCTAGAGCTTATGAGGGCATATTTGTTGGTTATGCTACAAACTGTCATGCTTACCGTGTTCTCAACAAGTCCATTAGACTCATTGAGGAGACGTGTAACGTGGAGTTTGATGAAAATAACGGCTCCCAAGTGGAGCGAAGTGGTAATTGTGATGTAGGTGATGAAATTCCTCCCCAAGCCATAAGAAGAATGGGTATTGGTCATATTCTACCCATTGAGGAACCCCTTGTGGCCGAAGGAGAAGGACAATGCTCCACTCAAGTGGAACCTTCACCTACTCAAGACCCACACGCTTCCGAAGAACAAAGTGTAGGCCCTCAACCTCGGGAACAAGACCAAGGGCAAGGTCAGTCTCAAGATGATGTTGAACCTCCAAATGATGCCCAAGGTCAAGTTCTCCCCCTTGAGCAAGTTCAAGATCATGAGCAAGCTCAAGATCAAGAACAAGCTCAAGACGACGCTCAAGATGATCAAGTTAACCCTCCTCCTTCCACATCCGAGGAGGAATTAGAGCGTCGTGCCACGAAGATTGCTTCCAAACTCACCATCAAAGGCCATCTCATGGAGAATGTGGTTGGAAGCCTAAGAAAGGGGGTAAGCACTCATGGACAATTAGCAAACTATTGTAAACATCACGCGTTTGTCTCTTGTGTTGAACCCCAAAAGGTCTATGAGGCGCTCGAAGACTCGGATTGGCTCAATGCCATGCATGAAGAACTCAACAACTTCGAGTACAACAAGGTGTGGAGGTTGGTGCCAAGGCCTTCGGGGAACCATAACGTCATTGGAACCAAGTGGATCTTCAAGAACAAGCAAGATTCTCATGGGAACATCATTCGCAACAAGGCAAGATTGGTAGCACAAGGCTACTCCCAAGTCGAGGGTATCAACTACGGTGAAACCTTTGCTCCCGTTGCTCTCCTTGAATCCATTCGTTTGTTGATTGCTTATGCTTCCCATCACAACTTTAAGTTACAACAAATGGATGGGAAAAGTGCTTTTCTTAATGGTCCTATTAATGAGTTGGTTTATGTCAAGCAACCCCCCGGGTTCGAGGATCCTTACTTCCCGGATCATGTGTATCAACTCGATAAGGCACTCTATGGCCTTAAACAAGCCCCACGTGCGTGGTATGACCACCTTACCGAGTTGTTACAAGATCGTGGATTTGAAGTAGGGCAAATCGATCCCACTCTTTTTACTAAGAAGGTCAAAGGGGAGTTGTTTGTGTGCCAACTATATGTTGATGACATTATCTTTGGTTCCCCTAACAATGCTTTCAATGAAGAATTTGCCGCTCTCATGACCTCTAAGTTCAAGATGTCTTCGATGGGAGAGTTGAAGTTCTTCCTTGGTTTTGATATCAAACAAAGAAGAGAAGGCACCTTCATCAACCAAGCCAAATACACTCAAGACATGCTTAAGAGATTCAAGCAAAGTGATGTCAAGCCGGCCTCTACTCCGATGCCCACCAAGTGCCAACTTGACATTGATCCCAATGGTAAAGCGGTGGATCAAAAGGTATATCGCTCTATGATTGGTTCCTTGCTTTACCTTTGTGCATCTAGACCGGATATCATGTTGAGTGTGGGAATGTGTGCATGGTTCCAAGCCGCACTAAAGGAAAGCCACTTTGCGGCGGTCAAGCGAATCTTTCGATATTTGGCTCATACCCCAAACTTTGGCCTATGGTACCCAAGAGGAGCTAACTTCAAGCTTGAAGGATTCACGGATTCTGATTGGGCAGGAGACAAGGTGGATAGGAAGTCCACTTCTGGAGGGTGCCAATTCCTTGGTTGCTCTTTGGTAAGTTGGTCTTCCAAGAAGCAAAGTTGTGTCTCTCTCTCGTCCACCGAAGCGGAATATGTGGCGGCCGGTAGTTGTTGCGCACAACTCCTATGGATGAGGCAAACTTTAAAGGAGTATGGTGTCATTTGTGACAAAGTGCCTCTTTGGTGTGACAATGAAAGTGCCATCAAGATTTCTCTCAACCCGGTGCAACACTTCAAGATGAAGCATATTGAGATCCGGTATCACTTCATCCGGGATCACATTAGGCAAGGAGAGATCGAGATCAAGTATGTCAACACTCATGATAACCTTGCAGATATTTTCACGAAGCCCTTGGATGAAGAAAGATTTCGCGAGTTAAGGAATGAGCTAAATATCATTAATTCGAGCAATGTGACTTGAACCCTTGCACCCCGCACCACACTCAACTTGTTGTCTAGTTTAGATGTAGGCATGGACATAGGGGGAGTGTTGTTCTCTCAATAAACTCTCCCTCCCCCATTATGCATAAATCTATCAACTCTTTCACGTTAGCCATTTTTTATGGTACTTGTGCTTCAAAGACGAGTTTTGGTCATGGGTCCAAGGATAATTCTTCGCGGTGCCATACCAACTAACTCAAACATAGGTGGCTCCGGCCACCGCCCTCTCCTTTTGAGAGGTTGGGTTGTGCGGTTGCTTCTTGTTGTCTTTCTGCCTTTGGGTTGTTCGTGTTCTTGTGGTGTCTTTTGTGCTAAAAGTTTCTTTGCAAAGACCTCTTTTCGTGTGTCGATACCTACTTTTTCTTGAGCTCATGGTACTACCGCAGCCTGCTACGGTACTACCATATAAGGGGAGCACGGTACTACCGCCCCCATGCGGCAGCAATTTTTTACTGCCGCCTGGGAGAGCGGTACTACCGCTTCGGTGCGGTACTTCCGCCCGAGCAGTACTACCGCGATGACATGCGGTACTACCGCGACGGCTCGGACGTGTGGGGATAAGGATGGGCAGGGGGAGTTCTAACTCCCCCATACCCATTCGCCCGTTACCCATCTCGTCTCTCTCTCTCCCTCGCTCAAGAACGGAGACGGTGTCCGTCACCGGATCTCCGCCTCCGGTTGCCCTCCCGTGATTCCGACCGGCGGGATCGTTCCCCACCACATGCTCTTGCTATGGACCAAGGTCTTTCCCCAACTCCTTCTCGTTTTTGTTGTGTTCGTTGTCTCTAGGTTTTGGGGGAGACTTGTGTGTTCTTGAGATTCTTAGGCTTAATCCTTGCAAGAGTAGGATGAAGGAGCATAGTATTGCGTAGGAATTATACTTGTACTTTGTCTTGTGCTAGATTTGATCACCGTAGCACTGCCGGGGTTTCGCGGTTCTTTTCAGATTCAAACCGTCGTTTGGATCTGACGTGGTGCGGTACTACCACCCATCTGGTGCGGTACTACCGCTTGTCCGGTACTACCGCCCTCTGGCGCGGTACTACCGCACTCATTGCGGCACTAAAACTTTACTACCGCTCCAACCACGGTACTACCGTGGCTCGCACGGTACTACCGCGCCCTGGAGCGGTACTGAAATTTTAGTACCGCAGGATCTGGCAGTACTACCGTGGCTCACATCTATCTCATGGCAACTTTCACGTATACTTTCTATGTGTTTCTTGTGCTTTACCGTGGTCTTTGCATTGATCCTTTTTGCGTTTCGTGCATGTTTTGCGTTTGTGTCTCAGGTGGTGGCTCTCGCCGTTCCAATCCCAGTCGTGACACTAGTTCCAAGCGTCTGCGCAATCCAGGTGAAGCACCAGAGGGCTCCACTGCCCCCAAGCGCCATGTCAAGACATCAGCTAGTAAGCACAAGGAACCCAACAAGAGCATGGACGAGATAACCCAATCTGAGTTCGTCCGTCTCCGGAAGCTCAACCCGTATGTGCAACCCCGTGCTACTGCCAGAGGTTGTGAACTGTTTTGGAACAAGCAACAGACTCTCATTTATCTGGATGTCATCAAGAACAAGCAAAATACATATGTGGATGTCAAATGGATAGAAATGCATCACCTGAGGAAGGACAAGCATCGTGCGTACTTTGGAGAAGCTCTGGATTTGGTGGAGCAGTTTGGTATTGAACATGTGATCTCTTTTCACCTTGACTATGATCCTGAGCTTGTTTGTCAGTTCTTTGTCTCAGTCTACTTTCACCCCGATGAGGAGAGGAGGATGACCTGGATGTCCAATGGACGTCAGTTGACTGCTACCTGGAAGGAGTTCATGGATTTGCTCCACGTTCCCGATGACATGCTTGACACTCCCGTGGGTGTTCGCCCTCATGGTAATCCTGTGTTTGCTAGCAAGGACAAGCTTCAGCCCTACTATGTTGAGAAGGCGCTTCCCAATGGCAAGACAGGGTGGGTGCTCAACTCCTTCCTAGATATCATGTATCACATCTTCCGCAACTCCTCGTTCCCTCGCATTGGTGACAAGGACAAGGTTCATGCCTATATGGAGGATATGATGCTAATTTGCAAGGAGGCTCGTTTGTCTCAGACTCAGCCACTTGATGTCTCACACATCATGTGGTGTGAGCTTCGGTTTGCGGTGTTCAACCGCAAAGTGCATATCTATGGGCCCTATCTGTTTCTGCTGATCTCGAAGACTTGGGAGAAGATGTTCCCTGGTGAGGAGTTCCTTGCTCCAGACTGGATTCACCATGATCCCATCTGTCTTCGTGTCAAGTCCAACTGGGCCAACACTACTACTCGCGCTGAGGCGTCTGCTGCTAGGGCTGATGTTGGCACAGAGGATGTTGCTGAGGACCGTGCTGCCAGGCCCTCTCATAGTTCCTATATGCCCTCGTGGGCCAAGAAGCTGAAGGACAAGATGAAGACTCTTTTCTGCATGCAAGCTAAGGGCCAGTACAGGACTCACGTGGCATCCAAGGAGAGTCGTCGCCGGGACAAGAAGATCTTGAAGCTCTATGGTGAGGATGTGTCTGGCGGTTCTGAGGATCGCATCACTCTAGAGGCCAAGTGGATGGAGAAGCAAGGCTGCAGGTGGACTGATTCTGAGGAGGACGTCGAGGAGACCATCCCTGCTGCCGAGGAGTCCGACGGAGAGGGTTGGGAGGAGTTCCCTGCTTGAGCCACCCCGTGTGTGTAGGTGTCCTCTCTGCCTTTTTGGCGTCTCGATGCCAAAGGGGGAGAGAGTGTAGGGATTTGCGAGTCTTGTGTCGTCGTTCGTGTTTGCTGCTTTCTCTTTGAACCTCGTTTGAACCTCGTTTCAGTTGCTTTGGGTTGCTTTTCTTCATATGGTGTAAGACATATGCACTCTATCTATCTTACCAAGCTTGTGATATATTGTGCTACCTTTGTGATATGCTCTGCTTAGATGTTAGTTATCATGCCTTTGTCTCTAAAATATAGGGGGAGTGTTGATCCTAGGTTGTGTGCGATGCAGTCCAAAGCATCTATCTAGATTGCACACATCTAGGGGGAGCCCGTCTATATTCTAGAGAGGAGGGGTTTGCATGTGCCCTATATTATCTCATCTATGTGCAAATCCCGTATTGTCATCAATCCACCAAAAAGGGGGAGATTGTAAGAGCATACTTATCCCTTAAGTGTTTTGGTGATTGATGACAATGCTTTTGTGAACTAATCATGTGCCTTTAGTTTCTCAGACGCTTCATCTCTAGGCACGAGACAATTCGGTGCCCCTCGAAGACTATTGAAGACGGCGTTGTTCTACGTTTCTCTCTGGTGGATTTGAGTCGTAGGAGAGCCGTACTATTAAGAGGGGGTCCGCGTCGGAAAGGTTCGGGTGGAATCAACACGTACACATGCCCTTCCTTTCCCTTGCTCTTTGGAGCATCTCTCCGTTATCCTAGTTGTGCTTAATCTGACGGCTACTGTTGTACTTGCGGTAGTACTACTCTATGGAGCGGTAGTATCGCAAGCTCCTGCAGTAGTACCGCTGGGGGTCACGGTAGTACCGCTCCTCTGGAGCCATAGTACCGTGGCTCCCAGGCCTAGTGCCGCTCAGGTATGGTAGTAGGGGTGGATGTAATTTTTTACATCCGCGCCCCCACGGTAGTACCGCACATCCTGCGTGGTAGTACCGTGGGAGGCCACGGTAGTATCGCTCCCCCGGAGTCGTAGTACCGTGGCCCTCATACCTAGTACCGCTGAGTCACGGTAGTAGGAGTGGATGTAATTTTTTACATCCGCGCCTCCACGGTAGTACCGCGCCTCATGCGCGGTAGTACCGCGTCGGATTTTTTGCACTGTTTCATTATCAGCGGAAGTAGGCACAGATGTAATGTATTTCATCCGCGCTCTTCGTACGCATTGACTTTCCTGCCTTGCGGTAGTACCGCGCAAGCGGTAGTACTGCACCCTGTCAGGCAAGTCCCGGCCTATGCTGCTGCCGCGGAAGTACCGTGGTCCTCCATGGTAGTACCGCGTGGCCTTGCGGTAGTACCGCGCCCCTGGAGCGGTAGTACCGCATGTCGCAGGCTGAACATGTGGATAACTGTTGGATCTTTTCTTTTACTATAAAAGGGGCGTCTCCTACCTCTAGTTGACTACCTCTTCCATCTCCAAGCTCCATTGTTGCTCCAAGCTCCATTTTGGCCCGATCTCTCTCCCTAGCCAATCAAACTTGTTGATTTGCTCGGGATTGGGTGACAAGGGTCCGATCTACACTTCCACCAAGAGATATTCGATTCCCCCACTAATCCCTAGCGGATCTTGTTACTCTTGGGTGTTTGAGCACCCTAGACGGTTGAGGTCACCTCGAAGCCATACTCCATTGTGGTGAAGCTTCATGGTGGTGTTGGGAGCCTCCAAGTGTTGTGGAGATTGCCCCAACCTTGTTTGTAAAGGTTCGGCCGCCGCTTTCAAGGGCACCAATAGTGGAATCATGGCGTCTCACATTGTGTGAGGGCGTGAGGAGATTACGGTGGCCCTAGTGGCTTCTTGGGGATCATTGTGCATCCACACCGCTCTAACGGAGACGTACTTCCCTTTAAAAGGAAGGAACTTCGGTAACACATCCTCATCTTCACCGGCTCCACTCTTGGTTATTTCGTGCCTTTACTTTCGCAAGCTTACTTGTGTTGTATCTATGGCTTGCCTGTGTGCTAGTTGTCATTGCATCATATAGGTTGTCCACGTAGTTGCATATCTAGACAACCTATTTTGTTGCAAGGTTTAAATTGCTAAAGAAAAGCTTAAAAACTGTTAGTTGCCTATTCACCCCCTCTCTAGTCAACCATATCGATCCTTTCAGCGGTGGGACGTCGGCGGCGGTGTAGTGGGGGAGGGTGCAGCTGGTCGTCAGCGGCGGTGGAGTAGGGGAGGGTGCGGGTGGTCGTCGGCGGCGGTGGACTGGGGGAGGGTGCGGGCCGG
>NC_057813.1:723640527-723641953 GCF_018294505.1 Triticum aestivum
CCGGTGGAGCGGGGGAGGGTGCAGTGCGACGTCGGCGGCGGTGGAGTGGGGGAGGGTGCGGGGGGTCGGCGGCGGCGCTGGAATGGGGAAGGGTGCGGGACTGGGGTCGGCGGTGGCGCTGGAGTGGGGGAGGGTGCGGGCCGGGGGTCAGCGGCCGGGGCTGGTGGAGCGGGCCGGGGGTCGACCCTGGTTACTAATGGCGCACCTGCTTCTGGTGCGCCATTAGAAGTTTTGCAAAAAAAATAAAAAAATATATTCTAATGGCGTGCCGTGGAACAGTGCGCCATTACTAGTTTACACTAGTAATGACGCACTTTGCCGAGGTGCGCCATTAGAATGTTTGGAAAAATTAAAAAAAATTGTTACTAGTGGCGCACCTTGGACCTGGTGCACCATTAGTGTCTTCCACCCTAATGGTGCACCAGAACATGGTGCGCCATTAATATATACTAATAGCGCACCAGAACATGGTGCGTCATTAGTGTCCATCCCATCTATAGCCCTTTTCCTAATAGTGATATGAGTATTGATTGGTATTGCATACAAACATGAGAAGAAATAGTAATTTTTGTTTACATATTTTGATGTTACTTACTTGTTATCAAATATACATTATTGATTTGGATCACTTTTGTCGCGAGTTCATACCATGTTACATCATTTGATTGAGATATGCTGGGTATCATTCAAATTGAAAATTTATCTTTGTTTATCATTTACCTACTCGAGAATGAGCGAGAATTAAGTTTGAGGGTGTTGATACATCTTCAATGTATCTATAATTTTTTATTGTTTTATGCTGTTGTATTATCATTTTTATAAAAGTATATTATTTTTCTGAACTAACCTATTAATAATGCCCAGTATTAGTTCATGTTTGCATGCGTGATGTGAATTGTGATGGAGGACGTGGTTGCATGCGTGTGTATGCCTAGACATGCATGCAGGTGCAGTGGTGCCGCTGGCTTCACTATAGCAGTCTACATAGTTCCGGAAAGACCCAAGCCGGTGAATGGCATCCAAAGCCTGCTGCCCTGGCGATCGACATGGCAGTTGGCCGGGCAATCATGGGGATCCGGGGTGGCTGGATCTTGTCACAGGAGCCGCCAGGTCAAAAATCACTCATGTTCCGGGTTTTTTTACTTAGTGTGTTTTATTTTGTGGGCTATGAGTGACAAATAGTTGAAGGAAGAAAACAACCACTACTAGGGAAAAGCTTATACACAGACGCTTACTAGTAGCGCAGGTTTATAGCCCTCGCTACTGCTACATACTAGTAGCACGGGTTTTTACCCCTCGCTACTACTAAGTTGATAGTAGTAGCGCGGGTTTTTAACCCTCGCTACTACTAAGCGGTCTCTACCGTGCCCCCCGGGACATGCCATAGTAATAGCGAGGGTTATAAACCCGCACTACTACTAAGTTG
>NC_057813.1:723642258-723652984 GCF_018294505.1 Triticum aestivum
CGCCCCCACGGGACATGCCATAGTAGTAGCGAGGGGTAAAAACCCGTGCTACTACTAAGTATTGGGTTTATTAACATCCCTGAAATCCCCGTCTCCTCGTCCAAATCACTCCTCCCCCCGTCCCTATCCTCCTCTCTCTGTCCATGGCGCTCCTTCACATGCGCGTCTCCTCCTCCACGACAACTGCCGGACTCGCGTCGTGACGTCTCCCTCAAATCCGGCGACCCCCTCTTCCACCGTAGCCCCTCCTTCCTCCTCCTCCTCCTCCTCCTCCTCCGCTGCCCCTCCTTCCTCCTCCTCCTCCTCCTCCGCTGCTGGAAGGAGAGGAAGATCCAGTAGAGCGCCGCTGATGACGATGGCCAGATCTCGGATGGACGCAACCCATGGCGTTATCTAGGGCTTCGGCTCCAACTCCGGTGACCACTGGTGAGTTGCTGCACCTACTCCTCTCTATCTCTCTTTTCCACTTCTAATCCTTGTCTCTTTTTTTGTAGCAGCAGCAAAGGAGAGGTGTGGAGAAGAGTTGGATGGGGAAGCACCATCTCCCTGGACGACTTCATCCCCTCCAGGATCAACATCGGCCATGGATGAAGAGGACGATGACACCTAGCGGCAACAACCATGGCTGGAATTTATTCTTTTTATTTCCTAATTAGTTAGCAGTAGCGAGGGTCCAGAACCACGCTACTACTAGTTAGTAGTAGCATAGGTGGTATCCACGCTACTACTAACGGACATAGTAGTAGCGCGGGTGGCAACCGCGCTACTACTACCTGTTAGCTGTAGCGCCGTATCAGTAGCGCGGGCACCCACGCTACTGATATACCTAAAACCCATGCTACTTCTAGGCTTTTTCCTACTCCCTCTGTACCGAAATAGTTGTCGTTGGAGTAGCTGAATTACTCCAGCGACAACTATTTCGGTACAGAGGGAGTAGCAGTGAGCCAATATGATTTTCGATGTAATAATTTTATGCTTTGAATTTTGCGTCTTGCTGTAGTTCCTTTGTACTAGGTACTGTTTTCCTTGATGATTATTAGATATAAAATGCACTTCATCTATGTATAGCGCAACACTGCCAGCACAGAGGAAGAGCAACAATAACTTCTATCGCCGGCACATGATAGTAATAGATCAATCAATTGTCACTTAAATCTAGCTATACTTACATGGTCCGATAAGAGATCACCATAATGTAATATTGATTTCTGATTGATCATTTTATTTTCTATTCGGCATCACATTCGACCTTTTGTCTGACCAGTGTGACCCTCTAATCATAGGTGCCCATCCATTCTTGATGGTTTCCTTGGTCAAAAGAATTAATAGCACAAACTAAAATATCTACATAGTTAACCAGTTCGGCCCTCTCTAAGCTAAAATATCTGGATGGTTTTTCGATCTTGGACAGGAAAATTAATCGTCCAAGCAAGCTAAAATGTCTACAACCGCCTCTGGTCGACATCTCCATCACATCCACTATAGCTCAGCGTGATTTTTAGAATAGACAAATATGGAAAACACCTTGCCCTTTCTAGATCAATGCTTCTTTTGATTCGATCTGAACTATTATGAGCTGATCCACCATGAAATGAAATTGAAGACAAGTGGTGATCTGAATTGGACGTGTCCCATGTATGATCAAAATCACATGTGATCTGCTTCCAGCTAGCTAGATCGATGGTGCCGAGGAAGAGAAAAAAAATAGACTGTTCGTGTGCATGCATGCACGGTCAATTTAATCAATTGGGTAGATCTCAAGGAAGCACATTATGTTGTGTCAGCTGGGTAGGTCGAATGAGAGGACCCTGCTTTGAGTTCACTTGGGTATAAGGCATGCAAGATGTACTTTACTATTATGTCTTTACATGCATCTTGTCATGTTCAATGATTCAGACAGTTCGTGTGCAATATGCACACATGAGATGCTTGGGGGTCTTTGTGAAAACTAAACTGAGATGTGTGAGATATTTTCTAGTGACGTGACCTAGCTTAAATGGGTTTGGAAGGGCATGCACTAACACTTCGACAGTTGTTCTCCACCCGTTATATCATCAATTCGACGCATGCATCAATGGGCATAATTTCTATTATGAGAAAACAGACTTAACAAGCAACGTGCACTGAGATGTTTTTTCCACCAACATAAATCAATTTTGCTTGTAGAAAGTATATTTTGTGAGTACAGAAGGTATTAATATGAATAACATGAGAGGAAAATACAGAGACACATTGAGCCCAACCCACAATTCCACCAAAAACTGAGCCCATTGTTAAGACCTTTTTTCCGACACTATTATTAGATATTATTTAGATATTGTTTGAGATCTCTACCATGATATCTAAAGATATTAGAATATACACCAACACATGTGTATACACACAAATATGTGCTAAACTATAATTTATGCAATCTTCAAAAGCTCATTCAAAGAGGACATTTGTTATAACAATAGTTCAAATTGAGAAGAATCACTTATGTACATTATAGCTATATATATGACACATAATACTTTAATTAATAGTAATATATTAATGTGGTTAATTATCTCGACTAAGTAATAACCAATTATACTCATTAAGTTTATAGTATGACCGAACTAAACTTTAAAAGATAAAAAAAATTAGTATAAAAATATATTTCAAAATTTTGTATTGCATATATAAATTGTTAAGAGCGGTATTAAGGGGGTAAATAATACTGAAATAATCCAAACATGTGCCAATTCTGATTAGATAAATTTAGGTGTACGTTGTGTGATTGTCTTCCTTGTCATCTTTAGTTCGAGTACTGATAGGATTAGTGTAAGTGTGAACGGCCTTACCGGTGTTTAGTTTAGGAAAGTTTCAGTATGATCTGTGTCTTCCACAGGTAGAATAGGAAATGTATCTTAAGTCGGTTTAAGGTTTCCAAATATTAGTATGAGTCCAGTTAGGATATGAGTCAGCTTGTTGTGTACAGCTTTGAGTTGTGTCGGTGGCATATTGTCCTGAATGTGTATATGTACATGTGTAGACTGCTTGTTCGATGTATAAACGAAGAAGAAATAAACAAGAATTTTAGGGTATGAGAGGTACCCTTAGCCAAGTTTTATGTGCAAGTGTGTTCGTGCAATTTTATGTGATCGATCTTGAGGGAAAATCCCAACAATTGGTATTACAGTAAGGCTCAAAATTTAGATCAGCGCATGCCCCGGTGTGACGACCCTACTAGTGCCTTGTGATTTGAGATATATTTGTTGGGTGGTGCAATGGTGGGCGCAATCAGGCGATTGCCGTTCGGTGGAGCGCCATGGAGGCGATGGGTGACAGACTGATGTCGACAAGGAGATGGTGGTTGTTGATGAAGAACATCACCGAGATGATCTTTGGAAGGGGGAGAAAGGTTCATGCGGAAAATTTGCGAGTCATCATCAAGGTGTGCACATGAGTTCGTGCAAGGAGCATAGTGAGTCTTCTATGGTAGTTGAGATACGTCACTGGCAGAGGAGAATTGAGAGTGAGAGTAGATGGAAAAAAGAAATTCCACCTTGCGTTAATATTCATGATAAATGAGTTTCAGCGAGTTCATATACGACGAAGTTGAGTTGCGCATATATGGTGGGTTGTGTTGCCACCCGACATGACATGCTATTCAGTAAGATGTGACATCAGCCACAAAGTGAAGATGAGGCGGGTGAGGTGATGTGTCTCCCCTTATGCAAGCAACCGATGAGAAAAAGAAGGCCACACTGAAGATGGATGCGCACCAGTTAAGTTGAGTGATGTCTACTACGCAACTTTATTCTTGTAGACTCATGTTGGGCCTCCAAGCACATAGTTTTGTAGGATAGTAGCAATTTTCCTTCAAGTGGATGACCTAAGGATTATCAATCGGTGGGAGGTGTAGGATGAAGATGGTCTCTCTCGAACAACCCTACAACCAAATACAAGAAATATCTTGTGTCCCCAACACACGCAATACAATGGCAAATTGTATAAGGTGCACTAGTTCGGCGAAGATATGGTGATAAAAGTGTAATATTGATGGTAGAAATATATTTTTATTATCTGAATAAATAAAAATAGCAAGGTAGCAAATAGTAAACGGGCACAAAAATGGTATTGCAATGCTTAGAAACAAGGCCTAGGATCTGTACATTCACTAGTGCAATCTCTCAACAGTGCTAATTTAATTGGATCATATAACCACCCCTCAAAGTGCGATGAAGAATCACTCCAAAGTTCCTATCTAGTGGAGAACATAAGAATTAATTGTTTGTAGGTTACGAGACCACCTCGAAGCTATTCTTTCCGTTCGATCTATTCAAGAGTTCGTACTAAAATAACACAAAGCTATTCTTTCCGTTCGATCTATCCTAGAGTTCGTACTAAAATAACACCAAAGCAAATTCATATTCATAATACTCAATCCAACACAAAGAACTTCAAAGAGTGCCCAAAGATTTCTACCGGAGAAACAAAGACAAGAACATGCATCAACCCCTATGCATAGATTACCCCAATGTCACCTCGGGAATCCGCGAGTTGAGTGCCAAAACATATATAAAGTGAATCAATACGATATCATATTGTCACCATGAGTATTCAATTGCAAGACATATATAAAGTATTCTCAAATCCATTAAAGTATTCAATCCGATAACTACAAAATATCAAAGGGAAAACTCAATTCATCACAACAAGATGGAGAGGGGAAAACACCATATGATCCGACTATATTAACAAAGCCCACGATACATCAAGATCGTGACATCTCAAGAACACGAGAGAGAGAGAGAGATTAAACACATAGCTACTGGTACAAACCCTCAGCCCCGAGGGTGGACTACTCTCTCCTCATCATGGTGGCCACCGGGATGATGGAGATGGCCACCAGTGATGATCTCTCCCTACGGCACGATGCCGGAACGGGGTCTAGATTGGATCTCGTGGATACAGAGGCCTTGCAGCGGCGGGACTTCTGATCTAGGGCTACCCCGAAGGGTTTTGGAATATTTGTGAATTTATAGGGCGAAGAGGGGGTGCGGGAGGCCACCGAGGTGGGCACAACCCACCTGGGCGTGCCTGGGGGGATCACAAACCTTAACACCAAGTAGGATTTAATTTCATTGCATTACTATTGACTTTCGTGCTTGTATAGGGAATCACAAACCTTAACACCAATATTCTCACTAAAGCATAATTACTCATTAACATGACTCACATATCACATCATCATATCTCAAAACTATTACAAGAAATCAAGTTTATTTTGTCCAATGATCTTCATGAAAGTTTTTATTATATCCTTCTTGGACAACTATCACTTTGGAACTAATTTGCATATGTTGCTTTTGATAAGCTCAAACAAATATAAGTGAAGATCATGAGCATAATATTTCTTTCTCTCAAATTAATTTAAGTGAATCAAGAGAGAATTTATGCAAAAATACCAAAGCACACCGTGCTCAAAAAGATATAAGTGAAGCACTAGAGCAATTCCATAGAAAAGAGCTTCGTTGACAGGATGTAAGTGTTGTCGTGGTTCTAAGTCTGACAGTAGAATGGGGGGTAAGTATGGAAAGGCAAGGTCCTAGCTATGGAGTAGTTGTACACACGGGTATTTAGCGAGTTCAAGCCCTTCTCGGAGGAAGTAACAACCCTACGTCTCGGAGCCTGGAGGCGGTCGACTGATCTCTGTGTATATGAGTTACAGGGGTGCGAACCCTTCTACCAGTGGAGGGGGGTGGCTTATATAGAGGACGCCAGGACCCCAGCCAGCCCACGTAGAGGAGGATTAAAGTACATTAAGGTCGGCGTTACTGGTAACGCCCTACATAAAGTGTCATCATGACCATTAAGACTACTTATTTACAGACCGTTTGGATACAACATAGTTCCTGAACTTCTGATGGTCGAGTGCGTCTTCATGGTCGAGTGTCTTCTAGCCGGTCGAGTGGAGTCTCCCTTGGTCGAGTGGAGCTTCTCTTGGTCGACTGGAAGGTAGCTTCATATGATGATGTCCTTGGGTATGGTATCCTAGATAGGTCTATGACCCTACCCTAGGTACATATCCTCATCATTAGCCCCCGAATGGATCGAGGTTCGAGTGAGGAAGGAGTTGATGATTTTCTCCGACTCATTTCTTGCGCTTTGATTGTGTCGTATCTTGGATTGGCGATTTTTCTTTCGGTGTTGGCGTCAACTTTTACTTCAGTCGCCTTGATCCATTCTTATCTTCTGTCGAGTGAACTTTTGAACTCTCGAGAACTCCCGAGCGACGGATCATGGGAAAGATATTGTCTGACAGTCTGATCTGCTGCTAGCGGATTTTGCGGGATCCGAAATTTGGGAAGCGCGTGAAGCGGGGAGGCTCGCGGCAATCGGACGGGATAAGGCATGGACGCCTCGATTTCCGTGCCGCCTTTTTCGCCATGTATCGTGCGTGCGCGACTGTTTCGGGATGTGACAGGATCGCTCGGACCCACCCGTCAGCCACTCGGAAACGTCCTTATATAAAGCGCCGGGGGAGGGTTTTTTGAACAGTGCCCTCCCATTCTTCTCTCTTCCTTCTCTGCCTCCGCCTGCGGCGCCTGCTCCCGGCTCCGCCTACCCACCTCTTGAGCGCTTCGCCGGCGACAATGGTGAAGGAGAAGACGGCGGCCCTGGAGCGCGCGAAGAAGGCGACAGCGACGGGGCAAGTGAAGGGGAGACCGTCCAGTCGGGGCGGATCTTCGTCGAGGTCCCGCCTGCCGAAGGGTTGGGTCCAAGGGGATTGGATCCGCTCGACCATCACAGAGAAAGATCTCAATGACCTGGCCAATGAGGGACTGATCCCCCATGGGTCGGCGAGGCTTCCGGGGACCGAGTGCCAACCGCAGTCGTAGGAGGGTGAGTGCGTTCTCTTGGCCACTCACATAGATTGTGGATTTTCTTTGTCGCCGAGTGTTTTCTTCCGAGGGTTTCTGAATTTCTTTGGGGCGCAACTCCACCATTTCAATCCCAATTCCATCGCCTATCTTGCTGCCTTTGTGTCCATGTGCGAGAATTTCCTGGGTTGTCGACCACACAGGGTCTCTTCAAGCACATATTCACCTGTCGCTCACAGACAGTGAAAAAGGCGAGTCCGGACGATGAGAGGACCAAGGTCATTCAGATGTGCAGGGGTCTTGGGATTCAGTTGAGGAATAAGAGCACTTTCCCGGCCATGACCCTTCCTGAGTCGGTCAGAGGGTGGCAGTCGACTTGGTTCTACTGCCAAGACGAGTCGACGCTGGGGCAGTCGACTGGTCTCCCTCCGTTCTCCATGGACCGAGTGGACAATCCGTCTTCTCTGAAGGTGCTTCCTGAGGAGAAAGCCGAGGTAAAAATGTTGGTGGAGCGCATGGTCCAACTCGTTCGGGACGGAGTGACGGGCATGGATCTTCTGGAAGTCTTCCTTAGGCGGCGCATCCAACCACTCCAGTACAGAGGCCACCCGATGTGGCTGTACTGCGGTACCGAAGACACCACTCGGGTCCATCCAGAAGTAGTCGACGACGCCACGCTGGAGAGGTGGGTGACCGCCATCACAGGGAACAAGGACAACCCTCGAGGAGCGAGGAGGATCCTGCCACTCGACTGTACCTATATGCCGGACAATGTATGGCCGCTTATCTCCGAGTGTAATTTTGTTTTATCCATTCTGCTTTGCTGTGAATTGATCGAGTGATCTTCATTTTGCTTTGTTGCTTGTCAGGCCACCACGGAGTTATACTCGATGCCCAATGGAGCGCAGACGCCGATTCAGGAGGAGGAAGGAAGTGGGGGCGAGAGCCCGGAGGAGTGGGATTCGGATGCTGACGACGATGATGAGGCTGACGACTCTGATGAGGAGGAAGAGGAGGAGGAGGAGGAGGAAGTTGCACCACCCCGCTCGGAAAGACGCTCGAAGCTTGTTCATGATCCCGCGACTGAGCGTGGTAAAGGGGTCGCGACCGCTACCCAGTCGACCAAGCACCCTCGGACTACTTCTCTAGACCCGACTGAGAAAGCTCCGAAGCAGTCTCGAGTGGCACCGTCGAAACCTGCGAAGGTCTTGCCGAAGATGAAGATGGTGATCCCCACTATCTCAGGGTAATGGTAGTCTTGAGTTTTCCCTGTTTCGTAAACTTGTTCTTGGTCGACTCATGGGTCAATCGACTGATTTCCGGAACTGCAGCGCTGCTACTTCTGATATTTCGACCAAGGCTGAAGACCACGAGATGGAGGATGCTGCTACCTCACAACCTGGTATGATTCTCGTGATTCCGTTTTCAGTCGACTGACTTATTGTCTCTAATTTTGATTCTTTTTGCAGCTTCATCTAACATTGTTATTGACCTTCCTGACGACGACGACGAAGAACCACCGAGGCAAAGGAGGAGCAAGAAAACGCCTGCTGGCAAGGCGACTCGAGATGTGCCAGCACCCGAGACGTTGGTCGTGGAGGGAGACAATGTCACTCGACCCACCGTAACCTTCGCGGTGCCGTTGACGAGTGCTCGCCCTTCGTTGTCGAGTGCTGCTCAACCCTCGCTTTTCTCCACCTACCCCGTTCCAGAAGACCAAGCCAGTGCTTCTAGAGAAGCGATACGCCAAGCGGGGGTCATGATGGAGCAAGTGAAGGCGATACGAGAAGCTAGCCAGGCAGCCTATGACGCCAGTTTAGCTCTTCAG
This sequence comes from Triticum aestivum, assembly GCF_018294505.1. NCBI lineage: Eukaryota > Viridiplantae > Streptophyta > Magnoliopsida > Poales > Poaceae > Triticum > Triticum aestivum. Next base: position 723,650,938 of record NC_057813.1, read on the forward strand.
AGTAATGTTCAGGTCAGTCGGTCACTGCCTGTTCTGTTAGGATATGATATCTGTAAACTCTTCTTTCTGCAATTCTTAGAGTTTGTCCTGCACCCACTGGGTGTGTCGATTGGAATTCCGGGTTAGTGGGGGCACGCTGAGTGCACCCAATGGGTGTAGTCCCCAAGGCTATGGTGGACTGCTGGCAGTCGACCATAGTCTTTATGCTTTGAGTTTTTCTTTACTCGACAAGGTCGAATAGATTCATAGACCGGTGGGGGCACGCTGAGTGCACCCATTGGGTGTAGTCCCCGAGACTGTGGTCGACTGCTGGCAGTCGACTATAGTCTAAAGAACATTGCCTCTTTTTTGTTGTTGGTCGACTGGTCGACTCTTGATGAAACTAGTGGGGGCACGCTGAGTGCACCCACTGGGTGTAGTCCCCGATACTATGGTCGAATGTTTGCATTCGGCCGTAGTCTTAGAAACGCTATTATTTTTCCTTATTCACTCGGAAGTGAATTGTCTTTGACGTCTGTCGATTGATTCTTCGTAGAAATCATGTGACCTTGCGGCTCGTTATACTGAGTTGGAGAACAAACACATTCAGCTCGAGCTCGATCTGAAACTGGCCCAAGAGAACTTGACGAAGGCGAAGGAGGAAGCTAAAGGTATGCTTGGTGAGGCCTTTGACGACTGCCTTTGCCTCTCACTTGTTTCCGAATCTAATCTCACTGTAACTTTGTAGGCAAAGTGAGGGACGCCCTGAAGAAACAAGAGCTTGACTTGGCTGAGATGCAAAAAACTGCTTTAGAGAAGACCAGGCTAGCGGATGAGAAGCTGGCTTCAGTGACTAAGCTTGAAGAAGAAAACACCAATCTGAAAGCTGCTCTTGATGCTGCCAACCAGGAGGTCACTCGACTGAAAAGCGACAAGACCACCCTGAATGACAAGGCCAGCGAGTTGAAGAGAAAGAAGAATGATCTAGAGGCTTATCTGGGTGGACTCGCCAAGAAGTTGTTCCTCATGCTTGAAGGTAATCCTTTGTATCAAACAAATATTTTAATTGTAACCTCTGACTGTTTGTCTTGACTCGGTGGTTGTGCTTGCAGAATTTTGTCAGAACTTTGAAGAGGAGACTGGTTGACTGGAAGTAAACCTGGACCCCATCAACTCTCCTGTGAAAGATGAAGTCGCCATGAACGTGCTCCGACTTGAATCTCGTGTTGCTGTCGTCATCGATTATCTCACAAGGCTGAAGGTCGCAACTTCCCGCATCGACACAACACTCTGGCCAAGAGAGACACTCCAAAACGACCTGGAGTCTCTGATGACTCGACTGGACGAGGTCCCAAGTCGAGTGCAGGAGTGGAAGAAGTCTTCGCCCAGGTGCGGCGCGGATGTTTCTCTATCTCTAGTCCGCGTTCACTGCAAGGATGCACGAGAGGAAAAGCTGGTGGCTCTCAGGGTGGCCAACACCAAGAAGCACGATTTCAGATCTTTCATGGAGACCTTCATTGCCACTGCCACTCGGATTGCAGATGGAATTGATCTGGACGAGTTTGTGGCACCTTCCAGCCCTCCACAGGAGGGGTAAAAAACTTCTGAGCTTGATACTTTAAATTTTCCTCGGTATGCCGAGTGAGTTTTGTAACCGACAAACCTTAACAGGCCTAGCGCCTGAGCACTTTCGGTTCCGCTAGGTGTTATCCGAACTTGGGTTCGTCCGCTGAATATGTTTGCATTTGGTTTGAGGCGTCTTTTGCAGGTTAAAGGGAAGCGCTTATTGCCATCGACTTGTCCCCCAATTCACTTAGGCGAGCACTGGGCTGCAGCTAAGTCCCCGAGCGAGAGGTTTGCCCTCCACTCAGTAGGATTTCAGACACTTGGGCGGGCGCTGGGCTGCAGCTAAACCCCTGAGTGGGAGGTCTGCTCTCCACTCGGTAGGATTTCAAACACTTAGGCGAGCACTGGGCTGCAGCTAAGCCCCCGAGTGGGAGGTCTGCTCTCCACTCGATAGGATTTCAGAAACATAGGCAAGCACTGGGCTGCAGCTAAGCCCCCGAGT